>NW_022589713.1:40244415-40543933 GCF_004348235.1 Phoca vitulina | reverse complement strand
CTTTCTTTCTTTCTTTCTTTCTTTCTTTCTTTCTTTCTTTCTTTCTTCCCTCTCTTCCTCTCTCTCTCTTCCTCTCTTTCTCTTTCTTTCTTTTCTTTCTTCTTTCTCTTTCTTGTAGGCTCCATCCCCAGGGTGAGCCCAAGGTGGGACCCAACTCATGACCCTGAAATCAAGACCTGAGCTGAGATCAAGAGTCCAATGTTCAACCGACTGAGCCACCCAGATACCCCTTTATCTCTATTTCTAGGACTCATTTATTCATTCATTCAGCATAGCTTCATTGACCATATCCTGTGTGCAGGACATAGTGCCCCGAACTGGAGAAACAGCAATGCCAAGATAGCAAGCCACTAAATATGTACAATAGTCATTTAATTAGAAAGTGAAATCCTACAAAAATTAAAAGTCAAGGAGACAAGGAAGGAGGTTTCGATTTGGCCTTGGGGATGCGGGAAGATTTCTCTGAGGAAGTAGTAATCCTGCTGAGGCTGCGTGGGCACGGGAGGAAGCAGATAAAAGCAGAGAAAACCCGCACTTCCGGAGATGCTGACATGGGGCGGAGCGGCCGAGTCCTGCGTGGTTCCCAGAGTGAATCCGAAGGGCGTGGGAGGGCTGTGGGAGGCAGGAAGGTATCTGGAGAGAAGGCTGCGAAATGGTGCCAAGGCGGGTCATTCGCTGCTTTATGGCCATGATAAGGACGGTGATCTTTACTTTAAAGGCATTGGAATGCACTGCTTCGGCCTGTAGAAGGGTCGGCGTGGACAGAATGAGCTGGAGGAGGCAACATGGATGCAAAGAAACTGGTTAGTAACCTTGCGCTGGGACAGCCGAGACTTTGGGAGGAGAGAGGAGAGAGATTTAGGGTCTGAAGATGGATTGGATGTGGGGTGAGGGGGAGGGAGCTTTCAAGACTGACTCCTAGGGTCTGGATTTGGGGAACTGAGCAGATGGCTCTGCACTCCCTGAGAACACGCTGAGTGGAAGGTGTGTGGGAGACGCCGAGGGGCTCTGTGTGCACAGAGGGATTTACAGGCCTGGAGCTTGGCAGGAAGGTCTGTGTGGTGATGGAGCGTGTGCTCAGGTGCTTACAGACGCAGAGGCGCGAGGGCGTGGGAGAGGTGTTCAGGCAGAGAGCACAGCGACCGAATGAAAGCAGGTCTAGCTCGTGCCTGGAGGACCCGACAGCCAAGTGTGAGATGAGGAGGAAGACCTGGCAAATGACCCCGAGGAGTGGGATGTCGGGAGGTGGGAGGAAAACCAGGAGGGCCTGGCACCGCAAAGCCAGAGAGTGTTGCGAGGAGAAACACATGTACGCATGCTCAATGCATGCTTTACCTGCAAAAGGTTTGGTGGCCTGGAAGGAGCCAGGGCCCTCCTTCCCTCCTCCTCATCTGAAATTAAAATACATTCCCCCAACTTGGGTATACTTAATGAATAATGTTTAAAATTCCCTATGCTGGGGGCGCCTGGGTGGCTCAGTTAGTGAAACGTCTGCCTTTGGCTCAGGTCATGATCCTAGGGTCCTGGGATCCCCACTGAGCGGGGAGCCTACTTCTCCCTCTCCCTCTGCCCCCCTACTCGTGCTTGCTCTCTCCCTGTCTAGTACGCTCTCTCAAATAAATAAATAAATCTTTAAAAAAATAGAATTCCCTATTCTCAGTATTTAAATTGTGTGAGTTTAACCTTTGATCCATCTCACTTTGTAAACTACTCAACCTAAATTACTTTTTGGTGATTATTTTTTTCCCCCTCTGTGAGCCAGTGGCCCTGAATAGAAAACAAGTTTCCAGCCCCTCAGCTCTAGAGGTTTGCATTTCAAAAGACCGTACAGCCGCCGCCTGGGCGCTGCCGGTGGGTTTGCAGTCAGACCCGCCTTTTCACTTCCTCTGCCCGGGGAACAGCCGGGGCGCACCAAACAAGGATGGGGTGTTGACCTCGAGTTGGCCCCAATCCACTGTGCATTTCAAAGCAGATTAGGAGACACTTTGAACAAGCCCTCGCCTGCACATCAGGTGTCCTTCCCTGCGCCTTAGGTGGAACTAGAGATGAGCTCCATGAATTGTTAATGCGGATCTGAAACTGGGCTTTCAATAATTCCTGCCCTGGTCCCTTCTCTGGGTGAAAAATCACATTCCAAAGGAGGGCAAAAGGCGGTCCTCAAAAGAGAACCCCTGGATGTGATCACTGACAAATAGGAGATGAGAAATTTGGGGGCAAAATACAAGCTTATTTGGTTATTTTTTGCAGGTCACTAATTTTTCATTCCAAATGGGTTCGTACAAGTCTTGCCTGATAGTGTCCCCCGTTTCGGGCTGCTGGGGATGATGTCTCGTGAAGCAATTGGTCTGGCATCTTTCATATTTTTAGTGGCCGTGGTCAAATAATAGCTTTTGTTGAGTGGTGTACAATTTTGTGTCCTAAGGCACTTTAAACACACACACACACACACACAACTTCGGCTTAGTAGACTTTTTATTTTTAATCTCAAACACTTGCTTCATGTCGCTGACTTTCCATGCATTCCCCTCCCCGCCCCCACACCTCCCCCTTCCTGCCAGGTCCACCCACCCAGTTTCTTAGGCTACCCTTTCTTCCCTCTGCAACACCCTCCCTTTGCTCTTCCTTGCTACGTTACTCTCCAGGCATAGTGACACCTGGCAATGAGAGAAGAAATGACCTACTGCAGCTGGGGAATATTCCCCAGCGATATTTGCAGTACTAAAATTTCCACCTCATGTCAGGGAGAGAATGGAGCCTACTCCTTGCAGGAAGGAGTTTCTCTTTCCAGTCTGAAAAACACATCAGCAGAGAGCACACCGAAAGGTTGAGGAAAACATTGGATAATCAGGCTTTCCTAATATAATATTGTTAGCACGGGAATCCCAAAGTCATAGGGTTTAAAAGGGCCTTCAGGGGTCATTTAATTGAATCCCCTGCCTCCAGGCATGATGGGCTCTGAAGACTTTTAGACACGTGGTTTTCTATATCTGATTTTAAATGGCCTTCAGGGGAAAAATTCCACAGCTTCTCTTGGTAACCAGTTCTAGTCCATAATAACAGCGATGAAAATGAGGATGGTTTACTCAGAGATGTCAATCTGATGACATCACTGTCAATTAATGAAGAACCTATGGGCAGCACTGGACTGTTGCACATCTGGTTTTTCCAAGTCGATTCCTCTTTTCCAACTCTCTCGTTTTAGCCTTCATATCACAGCCTCAGCAGGCCAAAGGCCCTTTCTTTCCTGCTCCTAACACAGTTCTCTTGCTGTATTTTAAAGTAGTTTCTTTTTGTTTAGGCCTTAGGGGAGAAGAGGCCAGCTGGCTCCTTTCTGCTCTGGGTTATCTTTTGTAGACGAAGAAATTGTTCTTGTTATTTCTATGTGTCTAAAGTTTGTACTTTATTACATACTCCATAGGATCGGCATTATTAATGGAAGTCGCAACAAAAAATTAAGACAGAGCTGCTTATGATCTTGCCACATCAGTGGCTCAAATATTTCGTTCGTAGGAGGTTCCTTCTAGTATTTGTCCATATGTATATAAAGCTTTCTACATCATTTTTATTAGATAAAACTTAATGTTCTGTTTTTCAAAATTGAACAATTATAGGTTAAGCATTTGCCTTCTCCTCAGAACTATCTTATAAATCAGTGCATATAAGTCCTGTATTGGTTTTCCCATAACTCTCATAACCATTCTCTTCTTATTTGGGCATTTAAATAATTTCTGATTTTTAAAAACAAAATAAGGAACATGATGTAAGGGCAAATAGAACTCCCCAGCAAGCCCAAAAGAGGTTGGAATGAGCAGACACAGACTTTTAAATAGCTATTACAAATATGTTCAAGAATCTAGTGGAAAAGATAGGTAGCATGTGTAAACAAGTAAAGTTTCAGCAAATACAAAAAACAAACAACAACAACAAGACACCAAGGAAAATGTTAAAAGGAACCAAATGGAAATACTAGAACTGAAAAATATCTATCAGAATCTCTTTTAATAACTGGAAAGGATCAGCGAACATGGAGGCAGGTTAACAGAGATTATACAAGCTGGAAACAAAGAGGAAATAAGGATGAAAAACCAGAAAGTACATCTGGGACCTTAGGGACACTATCAAATGATCTAGTAAGTACAGAAGGAGTCCTAGAAAGAGAGGAGACAGAGAATAGCCAGAAGAAATATTTAAAGAGGAGATGGCCATGAGTTTCGCCAAACTGATGAAATAGAACAACCCACAGGTCCAAGAATCTCAGTGAACCCCAAGCAGGATAAATTCAAAAGAAACCATAGGCAAACCCGTCAACTTCTGAAAAACAAAAAGAGAAAACTGTAAAATTAGCCTGAAGAAAAAGATACAGTACTTATAGAATAATGGCAGATTTTTCGCTAGGAAAATGTACATAATGTACATCTATCTATACACACATATATATTCTGTAAAAGATTATTGACCATTTAAAACATAGTAATAAAAATGTATTGTGGAACTATGATATATATAGAAGATATAGAAGTAACTTATGTGCCAAGTTCACAAAAGCCAGGAAAGGTGCTAAATAAAACTAGATGGTTATAAGTTTCCTGGATTATTCCTAAGGTAGTTTGACATTATTTTACTGTGATAACCAAAGATTCGCATTTAAATTTCTAGATCAATTGCTAAAAAGTAACACAAATTATATATTTTTTTAAAATAGGAGGGATAACATGGAATACTAGAAAAAACAACAACAGAACAAAACTTGATTAACCCAAAATGGAGGAAATTAGGAAGAAGAAAAAAGAGATAAAAGACGTAAGAAAAAATATGAAGATGCTACCTTAAATTCTACCCATAGCAATGACATTGAATGTAAATGAACTAAATGTTCTACCTAAAAGGCAAAGAATCTCAGATTATATAAGGAAGCAAGATCCAATTATATGCTGTTTAAATGAGGCAAACTTTATTAAAAAAAATAGGTTGATAGTGGGTGGGCACAGATATACTATGTAAACAGCATAAGAAAGCTGGTCTGGTTTTATTACTATCAGAAAAATAGATATTACCAGAATACTACCAGAAATTCATCAGTAAGACAAAACAATCCTAAAAGTGTATACATCTAATGATAGAGCACCAAAATACTCAAAGAAAAATTGATAGCACTATAGAGAGAAACAGACAAATCTGCTGTCATGACGGTTATTGAAAAGTCCTGTAAGGCCCTTTGTATTCCTAACTCATACATGCGCATATGGACACTCCCAGACTGATCAAAATCTCTGGGACTTTTGCAGGTAACTCGTGCTTCTAGAGCAACAAGAGAAGAGGAGGTTTGGCCCATGACATGACCAGATGAGTCCTTTACTGCAGAGCAATCTTGGAAGGGGTCTCACTTCTGGAAAGATATGAACACTCAGACCTCCCAGTTGCCAGGTGGAACCTTTACCCTCAGCCATGAAGAACTTCCCATTTCCACCAGTGATGATTTATTGGTGCACTATGATGTAGAAAATGTGGGAAAACTCTGTTTTGTCATTTTGTTCTTCCCGCCCCTCCCTGATTCCCTCCCACTGACTTATGTTCCAAGTGGAGCATTCTATAGTGTCCCTGGGAGTCTGAGCCACTAGGGCCCTGACCATTTGGGGATATTCTGTGGCAGTCATTGGTGCCATATTGGACCTACTGCTGGCTACAAAGCTTTTCTCCAGGTCATTCTGGAAATGTTATGCAGGTCTGAGGGCCCTGCTTGAAGGTGTGAGTTTGGTTCAGCCTTTGGTGGTGCTACCCATTACGCAGGAAGTGGTGGTATGGGCTTTCTTGTAGGCAAAAGACAACTTGTAGGGAGAAAGAACCTGGTATAACTTTTATGAAAAATTGAAATTTCTGATTTCAGGAATATTAAGAGAGATTATGAAGCACTAGAGGGTTCTTTTTGAAGGAGGCCAGGCTTGAGACCAAGTTATCAGAAATGCTGAGCCTGGAGGCAAATAATAAAAAATGGAAATTGTTCCTTCTTGAGGTAAAAATAGACTTATCAGTAAAAGAGTAAAGGCAAGAGAAATCGAAATGTCCAGAATGAGAGGTGATGCTCAGTCACTAACAGATGAATCAAAAGCCATTCAATACCAAGTGGCTGAGGCCAAGACAGTTATAAAGTTCTGTTAGAAGAGCAAAGAACAATTAAATGACAGCATTAAAGAAAAGTGTGGATGAACATGCCCATCTTCAGGAAAGCATAAAACTACTTTCAGAAGGATCAAAAGGATAAAGAGTAAAAAACTCAACTCAATGGGGTGCCTGGGTGGCTCAGTCGGTTAAGCGTCTGCCTTTAGCTTAGGTCATGATCCCAGAGTCCTGGGATCCAGTCCCAAATTGGGCTCCCTGCTTAGTGGGGAGTCTGCTTCTCCCTCTCCCTCTGCCTGCCACTCCCCCATCCTTGTGCACTCTCTCTCTCGCTCAAATAAATAAGATCTTAAAAAAAAAAAAACTCAACTCAATGAACAGAAACAAAGTTGAAGGCTCTAAAGCAGAAGTTCTCAAATTTTTTAGTATCGGGACTCTTTCCATTCTTAAAAATTATTGAGGACCCCAAAGGGCTTTTGCTTACATGGGCTGTATATCTATTGATATTTACTGTATCAGAAATTATAATGGAGACAATTTAAGGATAGCATTTATATGTTACTGTGTTTTTCATAACAATTAGCTATACAATTATTTGTGATTTATGTATTGATTATCACAAACCTCTTACATTTTAAAAATAAATCACACCTTTGGAAAAATGACAAATTTTTCCAAAAAATGATGAGAGGATTGATGTTATCCTACATATTTACAAATTTTTTTTACAAGTCTGGGTTAATGGAAGATTGCTGGATTATATCTGTTTCTGCATTCAATATGTTGTAGTATGTTGCCATAACTCAAATATATGAAGAAAATCCTGTCTTAGTTGGAAAAGGGAAGAGTATGTTAATGACCTTTTTAGATAATTGTGGATATTTTTCTTTGTTATTATACTAAAAATTGTTTTATGGAAAGGTAGTTGCCATGTGGAATGTAAAATTTTCATGCTCTGTTACGTTCAAATTAATTGGTCTATCTTGCACTTTGAATAGATTTTTTTTAACCTCTGCATGATATTGTGACATTGTGTATCAGCCAGTTAAAATATATTGGTTTACTGACTTATTTGAATTTTCTAAATGTTGACACACTTCATTATAAAATATTAAAATATTATACTTGTTAATAACACCACTGATTTAATCAAAAAAGTCTTTTTAAGTATTGGGAAGCTGTCAAGCTCATGTAACAGATACAATTTGTTTCCAAAATTATAATATTCATTTGAAAGCTTGAATTTTATCATTGACAAAAAATACTGTCAGTTGTTTTCCTGGAAGTGACAGGCTTACTTTATTTATTTTCAAGAAAATGTCTGCCAAATACCTAAATCTGTATAGTTGGTCTGCTTTTCTTTCAAGTAAAAGTAGTGTTCTATGAAAAAAAAAGTGGCTAGTTCAGCTTGCAACTCAATCGGTTGCACACATGCTTTCCCTCCAGATTATCATCCTACTTTAGCATGAAGTTGAAGTGTTTTATGCTTTGTTCCCATTTTGTTCAAGATATTAGAACAACATGTATCAAAGGGTCACATTTTAGTAAAATTTGTAGGTTTTGTTTCTGTTTCATTAAGTCCATTCTTAAGTGGAGCTGGCTTTAAAAAAATTTTTTTTTAATCAGAAATTGCAAGGTGATAAAGAATACAATGACTACTATTACAGTTTGGTGCCTCTATCTTGATTCATGTTAGAGTGTCGCCACTTTTACCCATCATTCTTTCTGCATCATCAGTGCAAATGTCACATGCAAAAAAGGAAGTAATGTTTTAGTATTAGTATAAACAGCCCCTCTACAAGAGTCTTGGAGCACTCCAGGGGTCCACAGATCACGCTTTCAGAACCACTGCTCTAAGGCATGGGTGGAAAAAATTCTACATGAGAAGGAATGTCAAATCAAGACTCTGGCTATATGACTGCTGAAGATGGCAGTTTGGGCTGCTGTCCTTGGAAAAGGGCACGGATGATCCATGACCAGTCAATGTGAACTTTGAGGAAACTGATTAATGCTGCCAAGCTAAATGCTTCCTTATAAACCCTTGAAGTAGAAAATAGCCAAATGTGTGTGTGTGTGTATACTTATATATACATTTTTTAAAAGATTTTATTTATTTTATTTATTTATTTAAGAGAGAGAGAGAGAGAGTAGGGTGAGGAGCAGAGGGAGAGGGACAGGCCGACTCCGCCCCGGGCCCAAGTCCAACACGGGGCTCGATCCCATGACCCCAGCCTAAATCAAGAGTCGGATGCTCAACTGGCTGAGCCACCCAGGTACCCCACCAAATACATATTTTTAAGCACTTGGAGACAAGGAAACAATCACTAACGGATTATATTGCAACTCTACAAACAAACAAACAAACATCAAACAAAAATGCATTGTTGGAATCAGAAACTGCAGAGATTTAGTGAGGTTCCAAAGCTTCAGCATGATCTTAAAGACCAAGCTATGTCAAGTGGTGATAAGAAATCTCCCAGGAAATTATCCTGTAGAGGGAGAAGAATGATTTAAAGACTGAAGAGAAAAGTTACAAAGCAGAGAGAGGCATGAGCCATGCCACCAAGAGCTGGGTGCCAAAGTGAAACAAAGAACAAAACAGGGCAAAACCAAAAACAATCCAAAGCTCTAGGAGACGAAACAGAAGGACTTATTTGTCCTTTGAAAAGTTAGCTCATTTCTCTTGATAACAGCACTTAAATGACAGGTGCAGTTTAGTCTGGTCAAATAAACCTCTATGACTCAGGGAAGAAAATGCATGTGAAAGACCAAAATCAACCAAAGAAGATGTTAAATTTGAGATTTTAGAAACAGACCCTCAAGGCCTTAATGATCCAAGTGCAGCATTTGGTAGAGGCTCCAGAGAACCAGGGAATCCTCTGGGTCATTATGTTATCAAGACAGGAGGTCTCGATAATATAAGGATGAGTTTAGGGATTCAAAGTTCACTGTTGCCCTGCATCACCAGATGTTACCGGATGTCATTTCCATGGGATCTCGAGCCCAGGATGATATAGTGTCCATCAGGCCATCCATATGCTGGTCCAGACTTTCCTCCCCATGTGCAAGAAAGAGTTTACCCTTTTGCTTCAGACACTGGTCATGTTTCTGCACCAGTAAGACTCATAAGTTTTAATGGGTCTTTTTATGAGGGAGCAGTTGGTCCACATCTTTAAAATAGGGCCTGATGGGACCCATCCTGAAGATGCTTTTGGTAATTTAGGTCATCCTGATATTTACCACCTGCAGGTGAAGTAGGTGCAGGCTTTTTCCCTCAACTACATCATCCAGTTGAAGGTCCCATGCTGGGAATGGACCTATGGGGGTATATTATGAGAAAAGGACCTCTTTTATCTTCCTCTCCTCCAAGAAACATGTATGAAGTCCCCAAAACTACTTCCCAAAGGGGATTTTCCTGGCCCATCACCGTCTACTAGTGCTGAGGAACATCTACCCACCAAGAAGTTTCCTTGCGACTCCTGCCAACAGCTGGATTTTACCCCTCCCGCCAAGGGGTGAGTTCTCTAGGGCTGAGTCCACCTGCCAAAGAGCCTCTTTCTGTCTAAACCAGGACAATCATGTTAATAATGTTTCTGTCACTTTCTTAAAGACATTTTGAATTCTTATTTAGTTTAACAGCTGTTGTTTAAGTGATCGTACATTTCTTCAAACTGAAGCTTGATAGAATTCTTAGGATACTATTTTATAAGTAGTGGAGTTGTTTTATAAATTAGAATCTTATGAATGAATTATTTCCATTTTATTGTACTCTCTAGGTAGTAGAAGATTTGTATTTTGACTTGATTAACCAGTCCAGCATAACACCAGCTATAATAAGCATTTTGCATGAATGACGATACACATTTAAAACTGTGAAGGCCATTTTTCTTTGCTAAGAATTATATTTTCTCTTACAGTATTGAGAACATTGTGAAAGTTGTTTGAAGTTTCCTGAATAAATTTTCATTAGTTTTAAAAAGGAGTAAATAAAAAAATAAAGTGGTGTCAAAGAATGCTTTTTTGTTTCAGAGTTGTTGCTGGGGTGAAAGTGTTAAGTGCTTAGGCATCTAAAGAAGGTGCCACATCACCCATGTGATCCTTCCTAAAGGGAGATCCAAAGAACTAACTCTGCCCTGCATAGCTCATCACTCACCTCTATTCTATATGTATGGGAAAGCAGAGGAATTGGTGATGTTACTAGTGGGACTCTGTGGAGAGTTTCTTCTGTGGACTCTGTTTCTTCCCATTCCTCTCCCCCCATACCTTAAGCCAAGTGAGGGGGGGCCTCAACAGAACTGGAGGCATGTCCTGCTTTGGGGAACACAGCCTGGTGTCTGGTCCATGCCTAAAAATATCTAAAGGTGAGAGGCTAGTTATAGCTTCACTTGAGGTCAGAGCATTGAGAGGGTGGTCTCAGAAGCAAAGGGCACTTTCAGTGGTGGTTGGAGCAAGGGTGGCTCTTGGAAGGTCACTGAGCTTGTTTTGAAGCATCCTGCCCAAGATGTCTGCCTGTGCCAAAGTGCTAACCAACAATGAGAGTTTGTGCTCAACTGGTACAATATAGTGGGAGACCACTGAGTGGGGAGTTCTCCTCCAAAAGGGACTAAAGAGGAAGGGTGACTAGTATTGTGGTATCTCCCCCCCACAGCTCTGATCCCAGATTTACATTAGTCAAGTAAGACTTTTCACCCTCTTTACTGCACTTCCTTAGCCTCCACCTTAAACAGGGAACTGATGAGGGAAATAAAACAAAAAATAGAAAAAAAGCTGTCTCCCTTCCTCCCTGCCCACCACTGCCTCTCAATCTTCATTGAAGGTTTCTAAGCTCAGATCAGAACAAAAGTTTTAAATTAAATGAGATTAAAGTTTTGATTCAGATTTTATTAAATATTTTAATACCCCCAAATAAGACAGTTTTCTATTTTTAATACTTTAAAGTGACTGAAAAGTCTATAGGATCTGTTTCAAATATCATCTAACTTAGAAACAAATGTTTAAAAAAGGAAGATATTTCAATATTTTGCTCCCACTAGGCTTGGACTGTTAAATATGTTCATTACGATAATGATGAACATCCTTGGGCATGGACTTTTATTCTTCATTGGAGCAATTTCCTTAAGTTGAATGCCCAGGTGTGGAGTAATGGGTCAAAGGTTATGAACATCATTATGGTTTCAGATAAGCAATTGTTAAATTGACAACCATGTGTTTACCAATATAAACTGCCACTAGCAACATAGGAAAAATCAATTTCTTGCCAAATTTCATTGAACCATAACCACCCTTGTGAGATGTCTTAAGTCAAGGTCATTATAATATAATGTAGAAAGTAGAATAGTGTTCAGAGCTTCCAGTTGTCACTTTGCACCTATGACTATTATCTTTGGGGAAAAATATCCATATATTCATGCAGTTTTTGTTTTGCAAAAACAAAAATATGTTTATATAGTACATATTTGTAGTCACTTTGTTGTATCTTCCCACATCGATACACAAGTTCTGCCTTAATGGATGTTCCAATTTCTTTTAATAAAAACAATAATATACATTAAAAATTCAATGCTGGGGAAAAATCACATTAAATTTCTCATAATTAATTAATTAATTGATTTTACAAACATTGAGGTTTTTTTCTTTTTTCTTCCACTCTCTTTCTTTATTATTGCATTCTGTATTGTACATTCTTTTCAGGGTACTATGTTGTGCCATGTAGCATTCATTTATTTAATATATAGCTACTGCATATACAGGCTTGAATTAACAAACAAACAAATATAGCATCTGCCCTCTGGAGTTTCTATCCTAGTGGAGTTCTCTTTCACTTTGTACTTTGCCTTCTAAAGATAAGTTTAATGCTTAAACCCAAAAGTTTGGCCCTTAATTAATAGTGATCTTCCTAGTAGCAACACAACATGGGAAAACTAATCAGATACATAAGTTACAGTTGCTGAGGAAATGCAGTTATTCATAGTTCTGGGAATGGAGAGAATTTTTCCTGTGGGTCTTCATTAAAGAGATACCTTATGATGCAGAGAACAGTGTTCTCAACATTATCTCATTAGCACAAACTAAATTTCATAGCACTGTTTTCTATTATGTTTTTCAAAACAGATCAATAACCTAATGCCAAACACAATTCAGAAAAATAAGTTCTCTAAGGAGTACAAAGCTTGTGGACCAGGCACACAGCTTTCTGACTTAACCCAATGACATAATTTAGAGGGTCTAGAGTCTAGATTTCAGATAATAGAAGAATATATGGTCCACATAGGTTTCCTGGAATCCTCCATTAATAATATCTTGTATAGGGGCGGGGCACCTGGGTGGCTCAGCCGTTAAGCGTCTGCCTTCGGCTCAGGTCGTGATTCCAGGGTCCTGGGATCGAGCCCCGCATCGGGCTCCCTGCTCTGCGGGAAGCCTGCTCCTCCCTCTCCCACTCCCCCTGCTTGTGTTCCCTCTCTCGCTGTGTCTCTCTCTGTCAAATAAATAAAATCTTTAAAAAAAAAATAAATAAATAAATAAAAAATAATATCTTGTACAAAAGAACTCTCTATGAGAATTGGGTAGCAGGGTGGTTTGAGAGTATACTTCTTGATGAGTGTAGATATTCTATGTCACTAATTTAGAATGCCTAAGGATATTTTAATAAGCTCTGCAATATGTTAAACACTGTACTAGGAACTTCGTGTAGAAAGGTGGATCAGATACAGCCCTACCCCCACAATGCTCATAGTCTGAAAGGGAACCAAGATTTATACACAAACAACTGTAAGATACTAAATTTCAAGGGCTATAAGAAGAGTCCAGATAAAGGCAATTCATTCATTCATTTAACAAATACTTATTGAGTGCCTCGTATTGCCAGGTAGTGTGCTAAGTGTTGGTGATACAAAATGCTTAACAATAAGATGCTTACCAACAAAATTTTAGAAAATGAAAAAAAAAGTGTCATTTATAAAAGCACCCAAAGTGTCAAATACCTGTTAGTAAACCTAACAAAAGACATGAAATATCTACAAACATTGCAGAGAGAAATGAAAAAAAAAAAAAAAGACCTAAATAAGTGGAAAGATATACTATGTTCATAGATTGGAAGACTCAGTATTGTTAAGATGTCAATATTCACCAAACTGATCTAAGTTTTATGCAATCTCTGTCACCATTATATTGGTTGCAAATTTATCAAGTTGTATACATTAAAGTATCTACAGCTTTTTGTATATAAACAACAACTGCATTAGGAACTTTTTGGTAAACACTGATAAGCTGATTCTAAAATTTGTATGGCAATACAAGACACTTAGAAGAGCTGCAGTAAGCACATTGAGCCCCAAAGATGCCTGCACCTTAATCTCTGGAATCTGTGAATGTTACATTACATAGCAAAAGGATTTTGTAGGTATATTTAGGCTATGGACTTTAAGACAGGGAGGTTATCCTGGATTATCTGGATGGGCTCAGTTGAGTCATATGAACCCTTGAAAGCAAAGAACTTTCTTTGGCTGGAGGCAGAAGAGAGGCAACAAGAAAATTAGAGAATTTGAAATATGAGAAGGAGTCAATGTGCCATTGCTGGTTTAAATATGGAGGAGGCTACCTGATAAGGAATGCAGGGGGCTTAAAGAGCTAACAGAGGCTCCCCACTGACTATAAGCAAGGAAACCGAGACCTCAGCCTTACAGCCATAAAGAACTGATTTAAGCCAACAACCTGAATGAATTTGAAAGAAGTTTGTCACTGAGAACGTGCAAATACAAGCCCAGGCTGGCTGATGTCTTGGTTTTGGCCTCTAGAGTAGAGGGACCAACTAAGCCTATTCAGACCTCTGCTCTACAGAACTGTGAGACAATGAATTTGTATTGTTTTAAGCTGCTAAATTTGTGATAAATTGTTACGGCAGCAATAGAAAACTGGTACAATACCAAAGGCAATCTCAAGAACAAAAGTGGAGGACTTATGCTCCAGAAATCAAAATTCTTACCTTCTTGGAAACTACACTTTAATATAATGAGAACTTAAGGAGGAGAGGGTACAGCATTTATCAAAAATTGTCATGAATTATGTTAGGTATTTGCTCAGTAGGGCACTTCCCAGTTTGGTTTCTTATTATGTCATTAATGGGCACTGCTTATTTCTACTTTGCCAATATCATTGTTCCACATTGAGTGTGGAACACTTTCTCCCCTTGTCCTACCTAAATTCCACTAATGATTCCAGGTTATAGGCTCTATAAAAAACAATAACAAGAAGAACAACAAAATGAAATTTCTTTGAATATTTTGGACCATGTTAATTGCATTCTTTTTTGGACTCTTATTATATTTAGAAAATCATAGAGTTAAGCATTTATTCTCTCATGGGTGTTATTGTAATCAATCTATTTTGTGGTACCCTCATGCCTAAGAACTGTCCCTCTCTCTACCACATAGTTCCAGGTGAAAGAATGGCTTCGGAGGCCACGTTTGTATCTTATGACCCTTTCCCTCTCTTGCCACAGATTGGATTGGGATGGACCCCAGGCCCAGGATCTGGGCTGATTGGATTCTCTGGAGAAATTGAACCAAGTACTCCAGAGACAGGGTGTGGTAGTGTGTCACTTAGTGGCCTTCAATGTACCTTATCTCCTAAATAGGTGGGATAAGTATCCACACCCTTGTGCAGTCCCCTCCCTGTGAGTCTTGGCTTTAACCAAAAGAATGCCACAGAAGTGATGCTGTGTCAGTTTTACTACAATGACCATGTATTCATGCTTATAATTGGAAAAGACATCAAAATGTAAAATGGAGCTAATGGCACCATAAAGTTGATCTGAGAGTTAAATGAACTTATGTTCGTGGAGTGTCTTGCCTGGTGCTTGCTACATGCCTGATAGTTAATTGGGGGCATAAAAATGTGAGTTGCATTTCCCAAGTTAATACTTGGAGACTGATGGTTTTCTGAATTATTCTTCAAGTAGTGTAGTTATTGAATGCCCAATTCCCTTAGACTAAATATGGTTATGTGTGCCATAAATGCTAAGAAATTGGATGGAGTCTGTGGCCCCAGAGAAATGCCAGAAAACCTGGAAAAACACATTAAGATCAGATCAGAGCCTGTGCTATATGAGCATGATGAACCAACTGAGCTAACCAGTTTATAGCTCATGGGTCAACCTATAAAACAAACTCAAGGCTGCTCACAGAAGGCTCTTTACCTTCCCTGCTACCATGTGAAGAGACAAAGTCTTGCCCTCCCTTAAGTGCCAAGCTTGGAGCTGAAGTTCAGCTCTTTAATCCTCTGCTGTCTTGTGGAGTTGTGTGTCAAGGGATAATAAACTGAGAACTCACCATGAGCCAGATATTGGTCTAATGGCTTGATGTGTGTTCACTTACTTCATTTTCCCAATATCCCTCATGAGATGGCTACTTCAAATAGTCTCATTAATAGATGAAGAAACTGAGTTAGGAGAGGTTAAACCACTTTACTTCAAACAACTAATTAGTAGCAGAGCTTGGATTTGACTCGGGCAGTCTACCACATTTGTGTTTTTATCACAACACTTACATGATCAGCTATAGAATGAGAAATCTCAGCACGAGAATTCCCTGGTGTCACAAATTGTAGGTACCCTGAAAACAATCACAGAACCCTGCTTGGTCAAACTCAAAGATAAAGTTTGTTTCTCTACTTACTTTTAGACTGCTCTTTTCCAGCCACTGAAAAGAACTATATCTATGACCTTCTCCTTGTCTTACTTTGTGGCATTTCTCTTACTTCTAGCACACAAAGGTCAAAGATGTGGTGGGCCATTTTCTGGGCATATCTTTGGGCCAAAAGTAGCTCTTTTAGGAAGCTTCCCGGGCCCTGTGATGGTGCTCTATCCTTTTAGGTTCCTGCACTTGAATATCTCCTTCTTCTAATTTCTCTCCCTGGTGTCCAGCCATGGTAAACTCCACAAATTATTTCTCTAGTTACTAGTCTGATTAGCTAAAATATAGGCATGGTTTTATATCTTGTTTAGTTTCTTTTGTTCATATTCTTTCTTCTACTGCCTGACTTCCCATTTTTCTGTTTCTTGTCAGTCAGTTTCTGACATTTAAACATTAATATCTACACTACCTCCATCTATGTTAAATTTATATAAAATGACTCTTGCATGTACACCTGAAGAAATGGACTATTTGTCACATACCATTCACCAAGGTTTTGCTTTTCCTACAGTAACTTACTCATGATGGGACATGCATTATAACGGAAAGTGGCCTTCTTTTTACAAGATTAAGATCTGAAAACTCGCACTGACTTTCTCCAAATTCCCACCTCTTGGTGTAATCTGGAGTTTTTCATATCTTTTAGTAGTTTAGTTCTACCCAGGAAAAATTTGGGGACCAAAAGAGATGCCTTCTCTTATATACCAGGCAGATCATTATTTTCCTACCATGTTTGCTCACAGAATGGAACCTAATCTCAAAATCCCTTAGCTATGTTCTGAGATCCCTGATCAGTTAAACTTTGATGGAGTGAGAAATTAATGAATTTCTGCTTCCAAGGTTTCTGTGAGTGCTACCAGACTATGCAACCTCACAGAAGTTTCTAACTGATATACAGTAATAATATGCAGGAAGACAGTAGCATCTCCAGTGGGACTGTGAGTGATCTTAGAGCATGAATGGCTTAAGATTCCAGATGATGGTGCTGGTATTGGCATGCCTGCTCATCTGTTCAGGAAAGCATACTCTTAAAATAGGTAATTTGAAGGGAGGTGTCTTAGCTTGGGGTCCCTAGAAGCGAACACAAGACAGAGATTTGGGTGCATGAGACTTCAAGAATAGCCTGTCAGGGAGTGGAGGAAGCAGGGTTGGGAAGGGGAAGGATTCAAACAAGGCAATAATTTCAGGAAAAAGTCTAGCTTGACCTTGATCCATGGGAGCTCTGGGTCATAAACAGTGCCACAAAATTGTCTTACCTTGAGGCAAGGGGTTTCATGATTATTATTATTATTATTTACCCCCTTATTAGTCAGTTACCTGCCATTGTTTCCCTCCTCCTTTGGTTGTATCAACTTCTAGGCAGCTCCTGGCCAGGTGGCTCTCTTCAGCCAAGTACAATTCTCTGGCTAAAGTTGCTCAGGTAAGCCATTAATAGCAACAATGCTGCAGCTGGGCGACGGGCACGCCAGCTGGAAAAGGGTTTGGGCTGATTCAGTTCCTAGTGATGGCCCACTTCCAGGCTGGTGATGACATCTTCTTGCTCTAAGGTCAGATAGTAAAATGGCAGAACTGAATAAAAACTTAGGTGTTTTCTTTCTACATAACTCCAGCATGTAGTTAAAGACAGGGAGGGTCTGAATCAGACTAAAATCTTCCACCTCTGTTTTCCTTTTAACTCCATGCTCATGGTCAGCGATAGGAATTTATATGTGAGGCTCTGTTGTTAAATACATGTGTTGGATCTCATTTTAGATTTTAGAGAGCCAAGCTGTGGAATCACATCATAAACTTGAATGGGGGTCTTTATTGAATGGGGATGGGAAATCTTTTGGATGAAGAAAAGAATAACTAACTTATTGTATATCCAAAGAAAAGACAATTACAATGGTATGTGTCCATAGCACTTTGGTTTTAGAGATTAGGTTTGTTCAGGAAATGAAGGAAATTATTTAAATAACGCATTGATCGTACTCTCAAAATAAGAACAAGTAGAAGAATAGAAGGGAAAAAAGAGAAGATAGTTGATTAAGGTGGAAAGTGGAAAAATTTCCTGAGTAGAATGACAGAGATTTTAGCACATAGTGTAGGCAGATAGGAATTGGAACATGAGATCTTGGAGGCCAGATTAAATGTATCTAAGAATGGATGGGAGAAGCACATCCATCTAACTATCCCTTCTTAATGAAGGGATTGCTATATAACTGCTCTAAGACCAGAAAAGGTAAGTGATCTTAGGGAGGCGATGGGTATAATTCCCCCAGGGTTTCCTGAGTTTAGGAAGCCATTGGGGGATATCTCTATGCAACTGCAGATAGAACAATTGGGTATGCACCCCTTGAGGTGCATACCTGAGACAGCCATGCAATATTTGAACAGGTTTGAATGAGAAGACCCTAGAAGCTAGGATGAAACACTCACAGCACTGAGTCATGAATTGGAAGGTGGTACAGTTATCGTAGATGGGGAAGCAGGAATTGCCTGTGCCCCAGGGAACCTGCCAGTGAGATTTTTGGAATTAGGATCCTCTCAAGGGAAGGCACAGGACAAATGAGAGCTACTAGAGAGGCAAGATAAAAATAAACGAGGTCAGTCCTGAGTTGGCTATTGATCTGATGAGGTCATGCCTCCTGAGTGGGATTGAACGATTTAGGAAAGTGAAGATAGATAAGATTTGTTTCAAAATTGTATGCTTTGGAAAACTGCTCATTCCTTGACTTGGTATCAGATACTCTGGGGGACCCCAAAAGACGAACTCTAGAGGAGTAAGTTAGAAAGACAAATGTCTGGGCCAGAAAAGCAATATGAAAGCAAACAGAATGAAAGCACTAGTCAGCAAGCAGTTTTTGAGCTCTCAATAGGGAAGGCTAGAGGTCCCTTTAAGAGGCAAGGTAAACTGCTGACTTCTAAGCTGAGGCTTCTGATGGGAACAGAGGGACACAGAACACCAGTGGCCCATCTCACTCATGCAGAAAACAAACGGAACGGAAGGAAATGTTAAAGGCCAGAATTTTCAAAAGCAGAAAAAAGATAGGCTCTCCAGGAGCATAAAATAGAGGTATGGTCTTAGTGGGTCCCTGGACATAGGCCTCAGAGCCATCCCTGGTAGCATCCTGAAGATGCTGAAAATGAAACTGGCAGAATCCATGTGGGGTGGAGGTTGTAGAAATAAACACAGGCCATCCAAATGAGAACAGAGATTCTTTCCAGAGTTTGTTGTAGCAAGGGAGTCAGCCACCATCACTTTGTTTGGTAGAAAGTCAAAGGCAAGCACAGAATGGGAGAGCCTTATAGGGAAGCCTTCAAATGACCTTTGATTGGAGGTTATTGGCATGGGGAGGTTATTGGCATGGCATGGCATGACTGGAAGTCAGACATCTTACGCACCCGATTTGGCTTTTTCTGATTGGTGCTGAGCTGGAGCTGAGAGCAAATACTTGGGAAGCTGGCATGACTCTCTGACTGATTGCTTCAGAAGTTGTGGGTCTTATTTTCATTTATTCTCTGGCTATTGGCTGTTTGTATATTTGGTCTTTCAAGAGTGAAACTGCCCCAGAGAGCAGGTTTCATAGGCCGAACATTTTCATAGTGGGACGACTGTGGCTTGGCTTGGAAATGGGTATTCACATATAGAAGTGTAGAAGTGAGGTCCTTATTAGGAACTCATTCTTAATGCATCACTGGGGTGTCAGGGACCAGAGGTTCAGAGGGGAATGGAAAAGATGAGGTTTTGAATATGCAAGAGGAGAAAGTAAGTTACCTCCCTTAAGACCTGGTTATTGGGACTGTCGCCATGGCAAATTTCTAGCTTGCCACTCTCCAAGAAGAGAGCAAACATGGCTGGGTTCCTCTCCCCTCAGAAAAATATTGTGTCATAATTTAATCTCTTGATGTGTGATATTGCCCATTTAATTCTAGGGTCACAGGTCATGGATTCTGGACAACTCGTATGGTATGACTGGCATTCAAGCAAGGCTCAGACCAAGAGAACTTTTTTCAGGCTACCTTATCTTCAGATGACACAGGGGCTGTGCTATGTATTTTTATTGAAATAATAAAGATTAGATTAAATATTGGTTTCTGGGTATGCCATTGTGAATACGACAGGTAGAGAGTTTGTTTGTATTTTTAAAATTTGGGGATGTATGGCTGATGCTGAGATACTCTTATGGCCAATTAATACTTGAGACTCTTTAGAGTTGCATGAAGGATTTGGGTTCCATTAATGCAACTTTGGAGTCTGGAAGGAACTATTTTCATTGCAGTGGACAACAACCCAGTCGAAGCACTGATAGAACTCCTGTCTTGAGCTGAGCAAGGCCCTTTGAGATGAAGCAGAAAAATAACCTCGGGGAAATTGATTTGGGGATTTCAATCCCTTGGAACTCTTACTAAAGGTCTTTGTATTTAAGTTCTTTGGGCTTTAATTTTATTCTGAGACTTTAATAATGGGAGGATGGTTGTATTTAAATTTGGAACATTATTATATTGTCGAGTGATCTTATAACTTCTGCTGCTCTATATTGGATAATATTGCTGTGTGTGAAACAGGAAAGTAAATCTAACAGGGAGGGAACTTTCAGTCTAGAACAGCAGGGATTTGGAGTAGTTATTTAATTTACTGTCCTTATCTTTTTTCAAAGCTTTTTTTGGGTAAAAACTAAACTGTCCTCCAGTGGTCCTAGGAGATTATACAAAAAAAGCACTGTCTGATGTTCAGGTGTTTCGTGCAGGTGAGAGCAGAATCTCAGGTCTCTTTAAACATTATTGTGAGAGATTGGGAGAAGGGGTTTAACAGTACTTGGTCTGGAAATATTTATCTTGGAATTAACAAGAAGTGAGTGAGTAGGCTTTCATAACGGTGTTGTTTTGGAAATATCATAAAGGATATGGTCCTCCCCCTTTCCATCAGTGAATGGCCTCAGGTTGGACCCTCCAAAAGCAAGCCTTGGGACAAGGATTTGGGTGCAAGTGGTTATTTGGGAAATCAGGTGTAGGAATGGGGAAGACAGGAAAAGTAAAGAAACTAATTAAGAGAGCATTCAGAGGAAGGACTGCTGTGGGCAACTAGGGGTCGGTTCTGCTAACAAACCTTTGAAATGGATGCAGAACACACCTCGAACTCTCCCCCTTGGAGGTGAGGATGCCGGGGGCCACCCACCAACTTCTACTACTCAGTTGTTGGGAGTTGTTCCTGGCTTGTTAACTTCTCAGTGTACTGGCTAATTATGCTTCTGTGGCCAGAGAAATGTAGGGGTTAGAGATGGGAAACCATCACTGTATATGGGAGCTCTCTTCTTCCTTTCTTTTTTAAAATTTTTTGTGCAAGTATAATTAACATACAGTGTTATATTAGTTTCATGTGTATAATAAAGCGATTCAACAATTCTATACATTATTCAGTGCTCATCACCATAAGTGTACTCTTAATCTCCTTCACCTATTCACCCATCTCCCCCACCACCACCAATCTCTCCTCTGGCAACCACCAGTTTGTTCTCTATATTTAAGAGTCTTTGGGTTTTTTTTTTTTTTTTGGTCTCTTTTTATCTTTGTTTGTTTTGTTTCTAAAATTCCACGTATAAATGAAATCATATAGTATTTGTCTTTCTCTGACTTATTTCACTCAGCATTATAATCTCTAGGTCCAACTGTGTTATTACATATATATACATGCATGTGTGTCTGTGTGTATATATACATACACCACATCTTCTTTATCAATTCATCTGTGGATGGACACTTGGGCTGCTTCCATATCTTGGCTCTGGAAAATAATGCTGCAATAAACATAGGGATGCATATATCTTTTCTTCTTAAGTTGGTGGTGGCTTCTAAGGTGGGCCAAAGGAAAATGGGTAGATGCTGATGGAATCTACATAAGTCCACCCTCCACCCAAAATCTAATAGGGTCTTTTCTGTAATTTAACAAGCTGATTCAAACATTCATTTGGAAGACAAAATGCAGTATAAAATCCAGGAAACTTTTGAAACACAAAATAATGTAGGGGACCTGTCTGCCGATTATAAAAACATATTATAAAGCTATACTAGGTCAAGCATTGAGGTATTGGTGTAGAAAGAAAAAACATTTGATGGAACACAATAAAAAAACCCAGAAACTGACTAATATATGTAATAAAATTTAGTATATGATAAAAAAATATTTTAAATATACAGGGGAAAACGGTCTATTTAATAAATGGTATTGGCACAACTTGCTATCCATTTGGGGAAAAAGTAAGCTATGCTCCTAGCTCACACCATAACCAAAATACTTTCAGATGAGTTAGAAAACCAAATATATGCAAACAAACAAAAACTCAATATAAACCTGAAAGTGTCAAAGGAAAAGACTTTAACTATATTAAACACAAAAACTTCTCTATTTAAAAAGACACAATAACATTTAAAAAGTGAGTCACAAATAGGGAGAAAATACTTGAAACATATAATAGAAAAAAATAATTAATATCGTAATAAAGAACTTTACATCAGTAAGAAAAAGACAACCCAAAAGAACAAGCAATTCACAAAATTAAGAAATACAAGTGTCCAACAAACATTCTCCACTTCACTAGGAATCAGGAAAAGATTGGGGGGGGAGGGAGAGAGAAAGGGAAAGGGAGAGAGCGCTTCTTTTTCCCCTCTCCCTCACTCATTCAACTTGTTGTCATCAATCTCTTTAATTTCTGCCAGAGTTGTGAAGTTGAAAGAAAAGAAATTTCCCTTCCATGTTGGTGCAAGTATAATTAGGTGAAACATTTTTTTAAAGGCATTATAAGGCAATAGGTCAGTATCACATACTTTAATAATAATTATGCACACCCTTTGAACTAGCAATTCCGTTTCTAGGTATTTGTCCTAGTGAAAGATCTGACTTACTGGTAAAAAGAGACATATGCAAAAGTTGCCTATTGCAACATTGTTAATAACAATTTAGACTGGAAACAACTTAGAACATCCATTAATTTGGGAATGGTTTATAAATAGTGGCATCTTTATACTATGGCATGCTACATAACAGTTAAAATGAATATGATAGGGGCACTTGGCTGGCTCAGTAGGAAGAGCATGCGACTCTTGATTCGGGGTTGTGAGTTTGAGCCCCACGTTGGGTGTAGGGATTACTGACAAGAACAGATATCTAATACATAGTGAAAAAATGCAAATTGTAGAAAAGTGTATTTAATATTCACTCCCAAGGCATATATTTTCTATATGTGCATATATGTTAATATCAACACATGGGAAAAGGTCCAGAGTGATAGTCACCAAACATGGGGAGAGAAGGGAAAGACACTGAAGGGACTTTCACCCTATGTGGGATAGATTCTTTACAATGAGAGTTTACTCATGTATTACCTGAGTAATCAAATTTGTAATTTTAAATATTTTGTTTCAGAGTTTAAAAACATAGCCTTATATTTTATTTATTTTTAAGATTTTCACGCTTCATGTGATGGAGTGTCACACAGGCTTGGGTTCAATTTCCAGTCTGCGGATTTAATTATTTTTGTGCTTTTAAATAACTACTGAAATCCTCTGGGACTGTTTTCTTATTTGTATAACAAGGGAAGTATCACCTTCCTCACAGGGTTGTGAGTATCACCTTCCTCACAGGTTAAGTGAGATAACATATCTAAAGCACCCAAAACTGTTTGGCACATTTTAGCTGCTTAATAAATGTTAGTTCTCTTTTCCCCTTAGATCGTTGCTCTGCTACAAGACAAAAACAAAGCATTTCATATTGATCCAACAGAGATCCTTTTTTGGAAAGTTTGCTCTAGTGATTTCAACTACATTCATTCATTCGTTCATTCTCTCCTGTCTTACATGTAACCCAGTCTTCATTTATCTCTTATTTTGGCATTGCCCTGAATCCTTGATAACCATTTTGACAAAAAGGAAGTTGATATTGATCAATAGAGTTTATCAAGTGTCTACTTGATAGAAATAGAAGTACTGTGTAAGGTATTGTGAATGAAGGAACAGTAGAAATAAATATTAGAAATACTCCTTGTCCAGTAGGAGCTTACAATTTAATCAAGAAACCAAGATATGTACTAAAAAGAACTACCACATAAGGATGTGGACCAAATAGTGGCATGAAAAGTACGTACCAGATAAGGTATAGGTAAAGACCTATTTATATTGAGGATCAGCATAATGTACATAATGGAGAAACTCATTGCATATTTATAATAAAAATGTGGCTGAAGATGTTGTTGATTGCATTAGCTTCCCTTTTATAAGAATCTGAAGGAGATATATTTTGTCTCAAAATTTTTTTAGGAACAGTTGTGCTTCTCCTGAGCAATTTTAAAAAAATTTTTATAGGCCCAGAAAATCTGGCAACTCAATGCCAGATTCCCTAATGCTTGTCTGTTGTAAGTGTATAAGAAATGACAACAAAAATGTGTGTTGTTAAATTGTTTTTTTCTGGCCATGGAATGTAGTCTTCATACATTGTACACACAAAGTTCTGTCCCAGTAGCAAACCTCAGTGTGCTATCTCCCACTTGATGCCATAATTGCATCTTCATTGGGCTATTTCAGTATTCAACTCCGCTAGCTGCTTCTAGGTCATGGGGACATGTGAAGACCATTAACCCTGTGAGTGTGTGAACCTATTACTGTGGTATTTTTTTCAATAAGATGAATTCCTGGGTCAGAAATAATGTTGTGTGTGGATACTATGATGATGAATAAGGTATTCTGTAAGCACATGGATGGTGTTACTGGTACAAGCATTGAGAGCAATGAGGGCAAATTCAAATTTTTAAAAAAGATTTATTTATTTATTTTAGAGAGAGAGAGAGAGAACATGTGGACAGGGCTGGGGGAGGGGCAGAGGGAGAGGGAGAGGGCAGAGAATCTGAAGCAGACTCTCCGCTGAGTGCGGAGTCTGATGCGGGGCTCAATCTCACTACCCTGAGATCATGACCTGAGCTGAAATGAACAGTCGGACGTTTAACTGACTGAGCCACCCAGGTGCCCCAAAGGCAAATTCATTTTGACAATAAATGTCTGTTACCATGAACACATAATGCCACCTTTATGACGGAAATAGTCTAGAGAAACCAGCCTGCTGTCCAGTGACTGACTGGTCCCTGTAAGAGACTGGTGCCACTGGATGTAAGGTTATGTTTTCTCTCCTGCTGCTTTGTTTTTGGACAGTTAAGAGTGTGACGTGTCTAGGTGTGCATCTCTTTGAATGTATCCCACTTGTACTTCATTGGTCTTCTTGAATGTGTCAATGAATGTTTTACGTCAAATTTGGGAAGTTTTGGGCTATTATTTCTTCAAACTCTTTTTGCTCCTTGTCTCTCTCTTCTTCTGGGATGGACTCTCCATCATGCACCTGTTGGTATGTTTGATGGTGTCTCACAGGTTTCTGAGGCTCTGTTCATTTTTTTTTTCATCTTTTGTCTTTCTCAAACTGGATCGTCTCAATTGACTTATTTTCACATTCACCAATTATTTTTTTCTTAGGTCAAATCTGCCTTTGAGACACTCTAGTGAACTGTTCACTTCAGGTACTGAATTTTTTAACTCCAGACTTCTAATCTAGCTATTTTTTTGAAAATAATTTTAAATCTCTTTATTAATATTATCTGTTTGGTGAGATGTCACTCTCATTCTTTTCTCCGGTTCCTTACACAAGATTTCTTTTTGTTCTCTGAACATATTTTTATTTTATTTTATTTTTTTAGTTTAATATTCTTTTTTTTTTTGCAAATTTAAATTCGTTAGCCAACATATAGTACATCATTAGTTTTTGATGTAGTTCTGAACATATTTTTAAAACCTGATCTAAAGTCTTTATCTAGTAAAGTCCAATGTCAGCTTTCCTTGGGGACAGTTTTTTTTTTTTTTAACCAAAACCACTTTTATTTTAGTCTTCAAAGAACAAACTGTTCTTCTTTTTCCAAGATAATGATGATTAACTTACAAAAATCGGCATTTACAATGCATCTTCAAAACATTTCCCTTTAAAGGGAAACAGCTTTACAGAATCCAAACATTAAAAGGTTAAAAAAAAAATTTCTATCTTGTCATTATAAGACAAAACAGAGTAAGTCAAGGAAATCAATTCAAACTTCAGGACCTTCTCCTTCAGGAACCAGCATTGTTATATTATTTCCATTTAGCAAAATTTGATCTAATTTAGTGATCCTTCTTCCTTCTGGTGTGATTTCACTAGAGATAGCAACTGCGATGGGTTAGTGGTAGTGTTAGCCGCCATGGCTATGCTGGAAGTGACCTCATCCTCGGGGACAGTTTTTATTGGCCGTTTCTCCCCCCCACTCCCTTTGTAGGGCTACACTTTCTTGTCTCTCCGAACGTCTTACAATTTTTATCTGTTGTTGAAAACGAAACATTTAAAATCTTCTGTGGCAACTCTGGAAATCGGATTCTCCTCTTCCCCAGGATTTGTAATCGTTGCTGTTTGTTGTTCCTGTTGCTATTTTGCAGATGCTATTTGTTTGTTTGGTGACCTTCCTGAACCGATTTGGTAAAGGCTGTATTCTTTGTCATGTGTGGCCTCTGAAGCCTCTGCTCAGTTAGCTTCGAGGTCAGCTAATGATTGCACAGACGTCCTGCAATGCTTTGAATCCACAAGTCTCCCAGCCCTTGGAGAGGGACTTTGTGTACTTTTCTGGGTCTTCAGTGCTCAGGCAGACATTGTTTGTCTTTTCTCTCTCTCTTTTTTTTTTTTTTTTTTGCTTTAACCTTTACTTTCTGCTTAAACAGAGCCTCAAGATAAGCCAGAGGTGAAAGCTTAGGGTTTGCTCCATGTTTTTCTGGCCTTGTGCACAGCCCTGGGCACATGCAGAGTCCTATGCATATATGCATAGCCTTCTAGATTCCCAGGAATGTGTCAGAGCTCTTCAAAGATCTTTATGAGCTTTGTTTACCTTTTACATTTCTTGGTCAACTTGTTGTTTTTCCCAGCTGTTACTGCCGCCCCAGGCAAGTGCAATATTAAATTGCTGCTGATTCTGTCTGATAAATGCCCCGAGGAAAAGGTTGTTCGCACTGAGTGAACTCTGAGTCAAGTCACAGGAAGACCTGCTAGCGAGAGTGTCCACGGAACTGCCAGAGGGGTCAAATAATGATGATTCTCTGGAGTGGTGATTTTGGGGAGCTCTGAGCCTATCTGTTTTTTCCAGTGGCTGCTAAGCTGCTAATTTTCACTATGATTGTGGAACTATGGTTTTCAAGGCGACTTTGGAGCTGGGGGTGGGGGATGGGAATAAGGCAAGTTAAAATGCCACAAAGCTGGCTCTTCTTCCCAAGATTCAGTTCTTTTTCTTGAATAAACACTCCTTGGATTGTTGTCAGCCTTTGGTTAATTTTCAGTGTTGGAAAAGTTTGCTGATGTTCTCATTGCTTTTATGGAGAAGTGGGTTTTCAGGGCTCCTTACTCCACCATTCCTGCTGCATCCCTCTTTGCATATGGTATTTTTGATTCTGAGTATGTAATATTTGCTGGAGTGTATATGCTAGGACCTCTTCCTCAAACCTTTTCTTACCTGTTTTCCAGGTTGTTTTTGTCCAATTCCCTGACCATGTGGCTAAATCATTAGCCACCACCTAAGAATTCGGATAGATCTGTTCCTTTCACCATCTCTGTCCAGTCAAAGTGGATAATCAGATGTGTTACTTAAAGTTTTGCCCAGAGAAGGATTTCTCATTATTTTTCAGACACTTCAGTGTGAATCAGTAATATTTCCTTCTGGCTTACGTCTCAGTATTTTCTAGACTATTTGCAAACCAGACCTGAGTTTTCTTTTCTTCAGTCAAATGGTCACAAGAAACTTCCATGAGGCTGTATGTATGGATTGGGGGATTAATGGCAATGCAGCAAGAGGGATTGCTATGGGAGTCTAAGCCAATGCAACATACTTGTACTTTTATAAGGATGCTTAAGCCTGATCTTAGATAAACCACTTTCATTCGAGGATGGGATTTGATGATGTACATTGCTGTGCACACCCAACATTATGGTTGATGGGTCAGATAATGGTGGAAGGTTAACGATGGGAAGCTCAGACAACATGGTCACTTGATTCCTGCTGGTTAGATGTTCAGTTTCTCTTAAGGCATAGCAGTGAGCCAGAAACCATTTCTCAAAATCAGAATCATTAGTGACAGAGGAAGACATGACATCATTCCAAATTCTATGGGTCTGTCCTCTAATTCTCCTGTTGAGGTTTACCAGAAGTTCATTAAGCATCCCTGTTTGCCGCAACACTCTGGGTACCATTGTAACTGCTAGACCAGTTTGCATTGCACCCTGAACTTCATGTGTAGCCTTCTCTTGCTCTGGGACCCTCTAAATACTAGCAATTTTGTTATTTGATAGATTGAACATGTGGTGTATATCGCCTCCAAAATACAAAGAGGCCCACAGTTGTGCTTCTTGCTTAGTGGTGGGTTGTATAAAGTGTACTAATTTGTCTTTCACCTTAAAGGAAATAGCCACCATGCTCCATACCACTGTGCCCCTAGGAACTTCACTTAAGATGTAGGCCCCTGGTTCAGTAGGTTTATCTTTCATCCCCGGATATGTCTGCCCCTTACCAAGACTCTTCCTGAGTAGGAAGTACTTTTCATTTTCTGGATCCAATTGGCAAGACATCATCCGTGTGGGGGACTAGTGTGATACTCAGGAACGGCTGGGTGATCAAGAGCCCTCAGACTAGGTGATGAGCAGGAAGGTTAATATAAACCAGAAATATATGCTTCTGAACATGCTGTACATACATGCCAGCTTATGCTCTTTTCTCATCCACTTTTAAAGTTTATATGGATAAATGGATGATTTTGAATGGGTAACACAGGTGAATTGTACAAAATTTAAAATATACTAAAGTATTGTTAGGTAAAAGTGCATTTCCATGTTACATGGTATCCTAGTCACTTAATTCACCTACCTAGGGACAACCACTGTTTCCAATTTCTTATCTATCTACCCAATAACAATGTTGTAAGGAAGAAAAATATACTCACGCACACACATGTGTTGGTACATCTGTATGTACATGTTTGTGTGTACGTATACATATACACACGCAACCACGTACATATACATGCATGTACATATCTTTATCATACAAGTAATAGTATACCATTTATAATGTTTTACACTTTGTTTTTCATTTAATACTGCATCCTGGAGATCATTCCATGTCAGTTTTTGTAGAATTTTTTAAATAATAGTTGAAAGTATCCATTCTATGGATAGGTTTTAAATTATTTAGCTATTTCCCAATCGATTTAGATCATTTCAGTTTTTTTTTATTATCAAGGGCAATGCAGAAATGAATATCTTTTCTATATGTCTTTGTGCACATACATGCTTATATCCACAGGGTAAATTCCTACAAGTTCATTCATTTATTTTTAGTTTAATTTGACTCTTATTGAATATGTAAAGCCCCGTGCACATAAATGATTATATCTACAAGGTAAATTCCTACAAGCTCATTTATTTCAATTTAACTTCAACTCATACTGCATACTTAAGCCTCCTTAAGACCTTTTTGCAACATTACGGGGTACAAATAAATAAGTAAAATATAGTTTCTTAGCTTAGCTACTATTTCTGTATTATTTGCTGAATTGTGCTTGGCCAGCTTGCACCTGTTTCCAATAAAGTTATCTTACCACAAGGTTAAGGAAGAAAAGATTTGAACACGGTGAAATGTTCACAATTTGTTGAGCCAGTGAGGCAAGTCGCTGGGTGTCTTTCGCTAACCCCTCTAGATCTCTTCCGTGTGTTCTCTGCCTTGCTTCACAGCCTGGGAGGCTGCCGCATATGGTCCACGTCAGAGGTTGGCAAACTATGGCCTGCAGGCCAAATCTGGTCCCATCCATTTGTTTAGATATTGTCGATGGCTGTTTTTATGCTACACCTGTAGGTTTGAGTATTTGTGACAGAGACCACATGGCCCACAAAGACTAAGCTCTTTGTTGTCCAGCTCTTTATAGAAAATGTTTGCCGCCCCCTAGTCTGTGCTGCTGGCTCCTTTGCCCTCTTGGTCCCAGTTGGGTTCAGTCACTGGGGAGCATAGCCGGAGACTGAAGGGAGGGAGAGGGGAGCTGGGGACTTTCTTCCTTCTGTTGCCTCCCTGTGTGGTTGCCATGGTATGGGTCTGTTTCTGGATTGCAAGTCTCGGGCTTTCTCAGGGTCCCTCTCCAGTCAGCCCTCCCTGCCTTTGGGTTCTGGTAATCTCACCCCATCCTACGTCTTCAGGCCCAGAGATAACCTCTTCTTGCTGTCATCAGCCCTGGGGCTCTGCACTATCTCTCCTGTTTTCCTGAACCTTTGCCCAGTACCTAAGCAAATAGCCCTTTATTAAGCTCTTCTTAAATTATCTTAATTTAAGGACATCTTCTCCTTCTGCTGGGACTTGGACTGATAACAGCAGATTATAGTGTTCCCTTATCTATATAAACATATACTCTGTGATCCTAATCTTATGGGAAAAAAAGAAGATACTAAAAATAATTTCACAAACATGGTTAACAGTGGTTATCTGTGCATGGTGAGATTATCGGTGACTTTTAGTCTGCTTTTCTTGCTTTTCATTAAATCTATATGATTAAGATATAAAACTTCTGTGCTAAGGAAAAAGCTAAATAAAAAATATAATGAAAAACATGTCCAGAATTTGTAGCCTTATAGTTAATTGCATCAAACCCAGCTATGTCCTAAAATCTCAGTGACTGACGTTGCCTTTCCTGGAAAACAGTGTAGAGAATGGAGAGGGCACTGCCTTTAGAATCAGGAAGCTAGCGCTCTCACTCAGGGTTTGGTCATGAAAACAGAAGACACACATACACACACTTCGATGCATGTGCACTTTTGCATGCGTGTGTGCGCACACATACACCTACACTTAGAACTGCCTCAGTTCAATAGAACCCGTATTTCAGTTGTTGTACACCTAGTGTGATGCGTGCACGTCGTGCCTGCAGCTGGAATGGTGCCCATGCTCAGGAAGTCTCTGCCCAGTGGCAGTGCTCATGTCTGCTTGGCCTCCCAGTTCTTGCATGCTTAGCCATTGGTCTCCAACAGACGCCAATATACTGTACCACCGGCTCCTGAGGGACTTACACTGTTGACTATGTGCTGTTCCAGATTGAGCCGTCTGCCTAGGCTTATGACTCTGTTTAAGTTTGGATCCCAGGCACAGACTCCTAGACTCCCTTCTGCATTCCTGTCAAGTTCTTCTTTGGGGTACTCATGTCCAGGACAGCTCTGACCTATGCTGGTGGACTTCCTGAACTTTAGAGCCCCAGGCGTGGTGTTTGGGACCTGCCTCTCTTCCTTTCTAGAAGATCTAGACCTCATGCCAGTGGGTCTCTGAGGCCAGATCTGAATAAAAAGAGGCCTGCCTTTGTCAGGCCACAAAGTCCTATGATGACCTTTTTGTAGGCGGAGGATCTCTGTCAAGAGTTGAGCCGGAAAGAGCTGAGCTTCCGAGCGTTGAGGTGGTCAGTTGAACACCAAGCCAAAATGAAAGCAGCAGTAAAGCCTTTAATCAGGTACTGTGATAGTATAAAGCAAGAGGCTAAACAGGAAAAGTGCCAGATCCCCCAACGTTCTGTTTATGAAGCGTCCCTGGGTGAGGGTCAGATGTGGGGATCATCTCACTCCTGGGGAGCCCTGAACAAAGGCTCCTGCTGTTTTATGGAGCTGGGGCCTGCAGGGCAGGAGAGAGAGTAGGGTTAGGAGTGGAAAAGTCCTAAATATTGAGTCAGAAAGTGTTTTCAAGGCCCATTAGATAAGGTGGTCGTGCCAGAGGTGCCTGAGAAAGGCATCAGTGGAGGGCTCCTCAGTAATGAGGCCTCCAAATGGAGACGCCTGGACGAGGAAAGCAGGTGTGCCTCAGCCCACCGGCTGGCACCTGGTCCTTCACAGCAACTCCCTCCAGATCGTGCATCCAGGCTGGTGTGGGAGGACAGCTTTGCCCCATGAGCCTGCCTGTGGTCAGGTCTGAAAGAGCACACGTAGGATTTTGGACTAGAGTTGGACTCTTCAATGTCTGTTTTTCCTACACTGAATAAATTAGGGAAGAACATTCTAGTGACTGCTGTCTGAGCAAAGAAGATTACTCCAAGATGTCTTATTAATGTCTGTCTCTCTCCACACCAGAAGCAGGTCTTGAGGCAAGATTTCCAGAACAAGCAGTTTATTTGGGGAGTGCAGGAAAACAACAGGGGTGTGAGGAAGTTGAAAATGGCATGACACCAGGCTAAATGGTTTTTCTGTGTCATGTCACTGTTATTCCCATTTTACAGAAGAGGAAACTAAAGCTTAAGGAGGTGATGTGGCTTCCCCGAGGCCCCCAGCTGATAAGCAACAGAGTGTTTCCAATGACAAAGGCCATCCCGTAACCACGGTGCTCATGAGTTTCTGCCCCAAATAGAAAAGCAAAGATGAAATGCAAATGAAAAGCTAAAATAAGTGCAACTAAGCTTTTTTTTCCCCCTTTCTTCTTCTTCTTTTTTTTCCCCCAATGTAATGTTTCAGTTCAAAATTGATTCTCATTTTATTTTATTTTAAAAAAACAAATGTGTTTATCCTTTTCATGGTAGCTCTGGGAAGCTCCTGACTGCTGAGTATGAGCTTCTGGAATATGTAGCCTCCCCAGGAGAATGCATTTTGCTAAAAGCCTGGACAGCACAGAGAAAGAACAGTGAAGGAACCACATTGGGCAGATAAAATGCTGATGACGGAGGACCAGAGGCAAAAAAATATTCAAAGAAAGTAGGAGAAAGAAATGAGGCCACTGAGAATATCCACGTATGTCTCCATGGAAAGCAAAATGCCTTGGATTTCTAGGTCAGAATACAGCTACAAAAATTGCTGAGTCATAACCTTCTTTCTAGGAACGTGCATCAGCAGGGACAGAAGGCAGGAATGGCCCCAGAGATGAGACAGAGAGGTGCCACCACATCATGGAGATTGTCCTAAATCATGTGCCCACACTCTGTTCTTCTGTTGTACGTGGGGAAGAGCTCATAGTCAGATAGGGGGTTAGGAAAGAAGCCTCCAAGTCCATTTCAATCTAAATTGCAGCTATTTTCCTTAAAACTTGATATTTTCAAGAATTTGCTTGAGAGCTTCTTGATCGACCTCCCAGTCCTCCCCAGTTATGTTTTCCTTACTTCTTCCCCTGACTCTCTTGTTCTGTCTCTCTCCCCCAACCTCCCAACTCTCTCATAGACTTTTTGAGGGTATGGATTTGCTTCTTTCATTTTGTTTATATTGCCCATGGTTTTGGGTTCTGAATTATACATTTTGCTTTTCATAATTTCCTGTTGAGTGATTGAGGTGTGACTGCTCAGCACCATTTATGCTTCCTACTATTTGTGGAGCTTTTCTGCTAACAGAGAAGATAAATTTCTGGAGAGCGTCAAAAGGGGGAATTTAATTTAGCAAATATTTATTGAGTGCTGGCTATGTGCAAGCGAAGACAGAGGCTTCGAGGAACTCTCAATCTAGTAGATGAGATAAAATGCACCCCCAAATAATCATTAGACTTAGGAAGGAAGCAAAGCCAAGATATAAAACAAACTGAAAAGGCAGAGAAAAAAACAGAATTTAATGTTCTGAAAAGAGAAAGCATTAAAATAGTCATCCTCCAACTTTATTCACACTTACAACATATATTAAGCTTAACTATTGCTTCTATTCTTATAGTTTTTCCTTTTTTATTTTGGGGGAATGTCATCATCTTTTCAGAGTCTAGGACACTTAAAAGTCCTTATCTGGGGGTGCCTGGGTGGCACGGTCCGTTAAGCCTCTGACTCTTGGTTTCAGCTCAGGTTGTAATCTCAGGGTTGTAGGACCCAGCCCCGTGTTGGGCTCTGCACTCAGCACAGAGTCTTCCTCAGATTCTCTCTCCCTCTCTCTCTGCCCCTCCCGTTTATGCTTTCTCTTTCTCAAATTAATAAATAAATCTTTAAAAAAAAATAAAAGTCCTTATCTAGCCACAGTTATAAGGTGCAGGGGTTCCTATAACATTCCTCACCTTAACTGCTAGGCATCTTACAGTTTGCATAGTGTCTCCAGACATATCATTCACTGTAGCAGTTTTGTCAGGCAATGCAGGTGACGTCTCTATTTCACAGATAATAAAGTTAAGTCTGAAATTAGATGATTTCCTAGTAGCTAGTGAAGACTACACAGCTTTTTAAGATCAGACTGTTAAGGAAAGAGCCAACTAGGGTCCAAAGGAAGGACCAAATTCCCTGGAAGGCACCACAGAGGTAGGAAGGTATGTTGGAGGCAAGATTGAAGGAACAACCAAGGTTTCAAAAGGGAAAGATAGGAAGAAGGTCTTCACAGGTAGGGATAATGTCACCCACAAAGACAACTAGGTAGGAGGTTAGGTGGCTTGTTTGGGGCACAGCATGTTGCCCAGTTGGCTCAGAGGTAAGTAAAAACGTAGAGAAAAATGAAGGACAAGAACTAGCAAATGAGTACCATTATGCCTTTTGAAATTACTCTCTGATGAGCCATCTCCAGACAGGTGACTTGCCGCTTGCCTCTGACCAGTGGTGTGGGTTAAGAAGGAAGGGAAGGCAGAAGTGGTGGGTGGAAGACAGTCCAGATCTGTTTTGTAATGGAGGTGAGGAGCTGTCCCTCAAAGCAGGCTCTCTGACTCTCTCTTCTCCTTTCTGTTTTCATTCTGGTATCCACCCTTCTCCCACCCCTGCACCCAAGAATTCTGTTAGTTCAGCATCTTCCCTGTGATTTTAGAATTAGAATTCCCTCTGCTTCTTCCCTCTAGTAAATTGCTATTGGTGGCTCTAAGGGCCTTAAAGGAAAATCATACCACGCTGTAATAAGAATAAAAGAAGCCCTTGAATCCACCGAAAGATTGTTTTTGTTTGATGCGATCGTATTGTAAAGAGCATTAAGACCAGACTCTGAATCACATCGACTCCCTTGGCCTTGTCTAGTAAGTCAAAATCAAGGACACTAATGATCCTGTATATAGGTTTAGAGATAAACCAATTAAGGAAATATGCTAGTAGCTTCTGCTCTTCCATCTGCTCACTTAAAATTAAGCCATTTACCTAGATTCATCCATCCATCCCATCCATCCATTCATGCAAGCACTCTCTGGTTCAGTGGAAAGTCATTGAGAAACTGCAAGATATCAGAAACACTCGTCTTTCAAGAACTGTACACAGTTCAGTGTCTCTGTCACAGATGCTTCTAAGATACACCGTTGACAACCAGACCTAGGATCTGAGATACCCAGGGCTGAGACGGGGATGACATGTGTTTCCTTATGATCTCGCTTTTCTGGCCACTCTCCATGCTGACTAGTATGTAAGACTGAGTGTCTACCTGGGTGCGTACTGCCTCCCTATTCCCCTCCCTGGACTCCCCATCTCCATCAAGTCTGGGGCATGTCCTGAACTCAGGGCACATCCCCTAGTACCTACCTTGTCCCAGTTCACGATTCAGGCCCTTCCCTCATCTGCTCTGTGTTCCTGTGGATATTCCCATGGTGCCTTGTTCCTAACTTGTGACAGCAACTTGTCTGTCCATAAAACTATATTTCCAATCACTGCTAACCAAATACAGCCCTCAGAAAGATGAGAACCACTAAACAAAAAATATGTAATGTGGTAAATGGATAAACCTGGTCTTCATTTCTCAAAGTTGGCTGTTAAGCCAAAGAAAATCCCAAGTCCTTGGAAAGAATCATTAAGGAATGTTAGTCTCAGCTTGGTCATGGGTCCCCATTTTTCTGTGAATTGGAAATGATGGAGCCTTTGTGGTTTGGCTTCTCTCCTCATTACTGAAACCTCGAACCTTTGAATCACCTTGAGGTGTCTATCTAGAGGAGACTATGACTCCTTTCTTCTGGGTGACCTATCAGGACCAGACATTAATGCACAGAGCCTGACGCTGTTGAAAGGATTCATGAAAGGGAAACAGTGAGAGCTGGGAGCACTTCTAAGATTCTGCTTCTTTAAAAATCCTCGGGTATAGATCCCTCCAGTCAGCAAATCTAACACATCATCCCCAAGAATGGTTAGGGCAGCCTTGAGAATCTGACAGCTGACTCTGGCTGCAAGATTGAACTCTTCCCTAATGTCCCAAAGTCAACTAACTCTATCCTCCCTCGTGCAAAAGAAACTTCCAGGTGGTCCCATGAAACTAAGATGAAGCAAACAGGAAATTTTCCAACTTAATTTTTTTGAAAGCTTTTTTTTTTTAAAATATTTGCTTGCCAAGCGAAAGAAAAACATGTTTCCTTACTTGTTGATCTGAATGAACCATCTAGGAATGAGCTGGACAAATGTGGAAGAGGGAAGGAGCTAGATTTGGACCGTTAGCATTAAAGGACTTTTATTCTCTGCTGTTTCGCATTTGCCTCTCATCCCCACACAGCGTTTTTCACACAACAGCCAGAGTGCTCCTTTTAAAATTTGAGTCTGATCATGTTACACCTTTGCTCAAAACTCTCTGGGGTTTTTCTACCTCCTTCAGAGTAAAATTCAAATCCTTACAGTGGCTTTCAGATCCCCACCTAGAGGTGTCTCTGGTTACTCCTTTGTTTCTCTCTGTTACCAGGTTCCATCTTTTGCCCTGAAAGAGTCTGTTCTCTACACATTAGCTGTGCTGTCTTTGAAAAATCACAACAGGTCATTGCTCTGCTTAAAATCCTCCAGTGGTCTCTGAAGTCCCCCAGAGTAAAAGCTAAAATCTTTATAGCTCTAAGAGCTTGCTCTTTTGCCCCTCTAAGAATTCTTTCTTTTCTGTGCCCTGCTTTATTTTTTTTCCCGTGGAATTTATCACCAGCTAATACACTGTGTACTTGTTTACATGCTTTTTTTTGCTGTCTTCTTATATTTGTAAGCTCTATCAGCTGAGAGATGTTGTTTCTGATTCATGGTTGTATCTCTAGTGCCTAGAATAATGTCAGGGACCTAATATTTGACTCAATATATATGTAAATACATGGAAGTGATATACAGTTAGGCTTACCTGGCAGCTAGTTAGTTCTTTATTGAGAAGCAGGGTAGTATTTTCTATTCATGCTTTTATTTTTATCCACTTGTGTTTTTTTTTTTTTAAATCTGCAATTATGTGTTGTGAAATACCAATAATTTTGTCATCAATTCTACATTTTATTTATATTTTGTTCTTATTACAGAGGTCAGGACTTCCGGGAGAATGAGCATGATGCTGGTGATAGAGAGCATCCTGTTTTGGTCGCAGTTTTAAAGAGGATGCTTCTAGGGCAGGAATTCTCAATTTTGACGCTATTGACATTTTGGGATGGATAATTCTCTGTTGTGGGGGGATGTCTGGCACATCATGGCCTGTTGAGCAGCATCCCTGGCTTCTACCTACTAGATAGCAGGAGGGAGGTAGCTGTCAGTACCATCCTACCAGTCGTGACAATCGAAAATGTCTCCAACCATCACCAAGTGTCCTCTGGGGGTAAAAGTGCCCAAACCGAGAATTGCTCTGATGTTGCAATGTTAAGGTCATTGTTTTTAGGCCCGATTTTCATGTGTCAGTGAAAGAGTAATACTCTTACTCTTTGTGGGATGAAAAATTAATATAAACTTTCTGGAAAGCATTTTGGCACTGAGTACCAAACATTAAGAAATGTTTTTTTTCCCTTTGACCCAATTATTTATTCCCTAGCAATTTATCCTGAGAAAATAGTCAAAGGTGTGGACAAAGATTTATGTGCAGGGCTGTCTATTGCTGCATTATTTATTATTGTAGAAGAATTGAAAACAGCCTGTCCAATAATATGAATGGCTCAAGAAATTACAATATATCATATAGGATGGGGTATCTTCCCTCTATAAAAATTACGCTTTTTTAAAAAAGATTTTATTTATTTATTTGAGAGAGAGAGAGTGAGTGAGAGGGAGAGGGAGAGAGAATCTGAAGCAGACTCGGCACTGAGCTCAGAGCCCAACGAGGGTCTCGATCCTACAACTGTGAGATCATGACCTGAGCCAAAACCAAGAGCTGGATACTTATCCGGCTGAGCCACCGAGGCGCCCCCAAGATTACGCTTTTTGAAGAATATTTAATGGCATAAAATAAGTCATATCTATTATGTATGTGTATACATGTAAAAGATAATATCTTGATCAATAGATATATAACATCATGTGTATTAAACTTTATTGTATGCACATTCACACACACACACACAGGCACACAGAGTATGATTCTAAGTTGGTAAGAAGAAAGAAACAAACAAAAACACAAATGATGGATTTGCTAGATTTATTCTTACCTTTACTTACCTGCGGAGGTGAGGATTTGGGGCATCTGTAGTGGAGACTGTATGGCTTTCATTAAGGATAAGATCAAGAAGCAGTGAGGCCATGAATCTATGGCCTTTATCAGGCTGGATCTGTTTAAACACCGATCCTTGTCTGTCCAAATAAATCTCAATTTTGGAGTGGGAAGAAGCAGTGAGGAATTATTGGCCTTGTTGGTATTCATATTGATACCCCAAATCCAGCTTGTTGGAATTGAAGCATCTGTTAAAAAATGGCAAAATGAAATTAACCTCTCTAGGAAATACACACAATACACAATTTTTTTTTTTTTTGTGAACAACTTTTTGCAGTAACCTGATGAAATAAAAATTTAATTACAACTATACACCATAAGAAGTACCACTTTGGCTGTATGGCCTTTCTCTGAGAGTTTTATAATAATTACACTGAATACAATAGTGTTCAACTCCTGAATGCTCTTTTCTTCATGTATGTGGAAACTACTACATGCATGTGAGACATTTTTTTTTAAATGTGGTAATTAGTTACAGAGAGGTTATTTCAGGATGGACAGGGGTTAATGACGCAGTACTTTTATCCGGGATAATTTTGTTTTGTAATAAGAACCTTTGCTCACAATGTCATTTTGCCATATTATTATGTGGGGTGTAGCAGGATGCTGTTTTTTTTTTTTTTCTTCCCAGTTTACTCTCTATCTCAGTCATGTTACATAGCCACACCCTTTGGGGTTAGTCATATACCGGGGTAAGGTAACAGAAAGGGGTCTTTTAGTGTAACTCAAAGGTGAGAGGAGGTAGATATTCTCATAGCATGATAACACAGAGACATTGTGGTAAGAAGTGATCTCTCTTGATGTGTTAATATGTATGACTGTTTTGAACAGTGCTTCCCAGAATCCTGTTCTATGCATCAGAATCATTTGGACAATTTGTTAAAATACAGATCACCGGGCTCCATCGCCAGAATTTCTGATTCAGCAGGTCTGGGTTGGTGGCCGAGAATTTGCATTTCTAATTTCCCAGGTGATGCTGATGCTCCTGGTCTGGGGATGACATTTCGAGAACCGTTGGTCTTGAATCAGATCAGCGCTGGCTGCTTTCCTTCATCTACCTCCTTCCTCTTCCACCTGGGTGGTCCAAAAGCTTTCTCTGAGTCCTCAGGTGATTGAAAGATATGACTGACCACCCAAAATGAAGATAAAGAAAAAGAGGAGGTAGGACCCTGGTGAGGAGAGGGCTGGAGAAGAAGATTTAAGAGATTTGTGGGGCTAGACTTCTTCCTCAGCCCGAAAGAGGGGTGAGCACGTGGGATACCCTAGAGTACAGAAAATTGGTTGCCACGCTCATCCCACCCATGTATGGGTAGGACCAGCTAACTATGAACCGCTTGGCGTTTACTATTCCAGGTGGACTCACTTTGTACCACGACAGGTGTTCTGAATTTGAGGGAAAAAAGAGGCACATTTCTCTGGATACTGTGGGTGTCTTTGTTCTCAGTAATGGGATTCATTATCACCCTTCCAATGTTGTTTATGGTCAAAAGAGTTTCAGGTAAGCCTTGTTTCTTAGAAGGAGGGAAACATAACCATGTTTATAATTAGTACGGAGTTAGTGTTACGGAGGTTTCAAAATCAGTGTCGTCCTCCTGTTTAAAAGCCTCCAGTACGGTGGTTTTCAACCCTCGCTGCATGTAAGAATGACCTCCTGGGGAGTTAAAAAAAATTCGTAATGCTCTGCCTACATGTCATCTCAATTCAATCAGAATGTGCGCAAACAGCTTGGTTGAGGTGGGGGGGCGGGGCAACGGGCTCCAATGCCTGTGGTTGCCCGGTGAGCAGAATTAGCGAATGTGGCTGGGTGGGGACTGTGGCAAAGAGGGAGTGCATGCTTCTCTAAAGGGGCAGGTGCCAGCAGGACCTTGGGATCTCGAGTGGCTAAATCTCCCGATTTTAGGAGAAGCCAGACATCTAGGGTTTTTTTTTTTAAGTGAAGTTTCTGATTTTTCAAAGGTTGATAAATAGTACAACCTTGGATCAAAAAAAAAAAAAAAAAAAATCACATCTTTGGGCAAAATTTAGCCTCAGAGCCCCCAGTTTGTAGCCAGTGTTTCTTTTTCGCTATGTCTATCTCTTTTCATGAAAAGGACTCAGTTTCTGGTGGCATTCCTATTAGGTATTGTTTATTTGTTATGTTTTTAATATATGTCTCCTCTTCTTAAGTTGTATGGGAGCAGATGCTGAGTTTATTTTATTAACCTCCCTATTGCTAGTGTTAGGCATATATTAGGCCCTCGAAAGCCAATTCTGATGCTAACTACCTAGCACTGGTACAGACTTCACAGGTTAAGGGCACGGTCCCCAATAAAGCTGCCCTCACTTCAATACCAGCTGCGACTCTGCAGGGTCCCTGGGCCACCCATTCTTCTTACCAACTGGCTACAAATTTGAGGGTTCCCACTATCCTCAGGTTTGATAATTTACTAGAATGACTCACAGAACTCAGGAAAGAGCTATACTTATGATTATGGTTTTATCATAAAGGACACAAATCAGGACCAGGTAAAAGAAGAGACCCATAGTGTGAGAGCCAGGAAAGTCCCCAACATGAAGCTTGTGTGTCCTCTCCCTGTAGAATCAGAACATGACACCCTGACAGCATATTGATATATGATTAACCAACCAGGAAGGCTCCCTCAAGCTTTAGTGTCTAGAGTTTTTACTGGGGTTTCATTATATAGGTATAATTCATTGGACAATGGCCATGAGGTTGAACTCAGTCTCCAGGCCCCCTTTCACCTCCCCAGAACTTGGGCTGATATCACATGGCCCCAAACCCCAACCCTCTAATCACACGATTGGTCTTCCCAGCACAGTCAATCCCCTACCCTAAAACTATTTCTGGCCTCACCATGTGTCACCTCATTATATAAATTCAGGTGTGGTCTCAGGGCCCACCAGGAATCACAAAGACTCTCCTATACTTAAGAAATTCTGAGGGTTTAGAAACTCCCTCTCAAGAACCTGGGACAAAAACTGGACACATTCTTCATTTACAAGAGCCCTCAATAAATATTGAATAATTTTGAGTATAAATATTGAGTGAATAAGTGAATGGGATGTGGTGGAAGGCTAATTCTTTCTATCCCTGACTTTCCATGATGATGTTGTTGATGATGATGATGATGATGATAATAATATTAATAATAATACTTATGTTCTAATGTTTTGGTAGCCATCAGGACTGTTCAGAAATGCTGCTTTTTCTCTCCTTCCAGGTACATGATTCATGATATGTATTTCTCACCCTCTATGAAAGTAGGCATAGCTATGTGACTTGCTTCGACCAATGAAATGTTAGTGAAAGCAATATGAGTCACTTTTGGGTGAGAGCTTTAAAAGTCATGTGACTTTTGCCCCATTCTTTTTTTCATTGTATGAGCATGTATAGAGAAGATAGTGATCGAAATTGGACAAGCAGCATGAATAAGAAATAAACTTTTGCTGTGTTAAGATTTTGGGAGTGTCTATTACTGAAGCATAACCAGTCACATCCTGACTTGCATGAACACTGTACATGCATTTTTAAATTATTACTACAATTTAATATTTTCTACAGTCCATGAAGTAGTCGTAATTAGTAGCCTCATTATTGTGGATGAGGAAATAGGCACAGAAGGGCTATGTAGTTTCTTTCAATTCATATCATTGGTAAGTGGCAGAGCTAAGTCAAGGATTCAACTCCAAGGACTGGTCTCCAAATCTAACTGCTAAATAGTACAAATCAACAAGGGTGAGGCAATGGGAGAAAGGTACCTAGGACTTGGTGGTGACAGTAGGTGGAACCTTAAAGAGCAGCAAGGTATAGGATCGTTTTTATACTCAGCTACTGTGTTTAGTTTTATTTAATTGCTTTGTCCTTTCAGTTACAAGCTTAGAGAAGAAGAGTCTGGAAGTGTGTCTGGATCTGCTTTTGACATTTTGTATTTTATACCAATGAAATTATGGAGATTTTTAATTGTTGGTAGCTTTTTGAGAATAAATACAGAAGTTACATTCAAAGGGATTTCTGCATGCCACATGGAAAGTCTTTGATGATGCCTTGGCATTTGAGGAAATAAACATTCAAAAGAATAAATAGCTATTGCATGCCATTGAGCCGAATTTAAATGGCAACAAGGAAGGACCAAGGAATAGCTATTCAGGTCTCTCCTGGCCCTTGTAATCCTTTGAATACTTAATTGGATTTTCCGTCAAACATCTTTTATTGTCTTCTGCAGTTTGAATGAGAAGCAAACTCATCAAGTCTATTCATGAATTATGAACGGTCCCGTTTTGGCTTCAGTCAAGGCTCTGGAGTAGAGCTGAGGAGAAACATCCTGGGAGGCTCTGAGGGGGAGAGAAAGTGTAAGCGATGGTTCAGCAGCTTATCCTCCCAGACTTCAGGGATTCTCTCTCCTCTGAGGCCTCCTGGCATTAATGTTGGTACCAGTCGTCCTATATCAAACAAGTACTGACTGCTCAGTCCTTGATCTGAGGCCAAGCTAGCCATAGGCCCATATGGACATGTTCTATATTTGACACTTTGATATAGTCCCTGATGTTGAGTCCAATGGGTAGAAAATAGTAACTATGTATTTATTATGATTGACCAGGAAATGGAGGTTTATTGGAAAGGAAGATTGGAAATGTTTTATCCATCTCTGTGTTGTACTCTGAGAGCTTTTTCTGTAGAAAAGAAATGTGGGCTATCAACACCCCAGAAAGACCACTAGAAAAGACTGTTGGCCAAAGAAAACTAAGTGTATTAGATTTATTGCAGTTAGGGTGAACACTGCCTTGGCCGAGTCTTAGTAATATTGCAGAAGAGGAAGTCAGGGAGGATATTTACTGGGTTTAGGACCTGGGTTGGATGATTTTAAGGAGAGCTTACAAGGCAAAGAACTAACTGGTATCTGGCAGAGTTTATGACATAGTATTTTCCGTAACATAGAGGAGAGGGTCTTGCGGTGTGTATATTGGTGTGTCAGCTCTAAGTTTTCAATAGTAAATTATTTAATTGTTTCACAGTATTATCTCCTAGGTGTAAGTATTTCCTGGATCAGGTAATTAAATTTTTTTGCCCTGTCCCAGAATTGTTTCACACTGAGAAAAAGAACTATGTGCCTAAATATTCCTCAATGAAGTTGATGAGGAAAGAGAAGGGATGTCCAGTCCCAGAATGGCTTAGTGTAAGGCCAGGAAATTTTGCTGCTTTTAGTTCTCTGGGGAGGCAGACTACCTGGCAGGTCTTTTGGAGACTCTATATTGATAACCCAGGCCATTAGCAAATACCTTTTCTTTAACTCTTCTCACAATTAGGGTCTGTGCCGTTCACGTGGTAGCGATTATGGAAGTCTGACCTGAATTATTTAAATCCACTGGGATTGAGTTAAGGTGATAATAGAATCCTCCAACAGAGAAGACCTCGTTTTCCACTTTTAAAAATCACTGAAGTTTTCACAGCCTAAATGAGCCAAGTATCTTTCAGTGGGTGAAGTGGTCTATTTATTTTGTCTTTGGTCAGTCAGAAGTAATTTGACATTGGCATTTCCTCTTCAAAAGGGGTGGACCCCACATTGCTATATAAATGGTTCTTACCAAAATGGTGGTGCGTCCCAACAGGAGTTAATAAATGTGATTGCTCCCTACTCTTGAGTAAAACATTCCCTGCTCCCCACATGTAAAGGGGCAAAGAAATTTTTGTTAGAGTACAGTGAGTATAGTGGATTATTTTGGTTATTTGAACCACTGGCCGTTGCATCCCAGCCCAAAGATGGCATGAAGACAGAGTTGAAAATCATTTGTTTAAGTGTTAATCATTTTACGCATGGGTGATTTGTGTAATGCAGGCAGAGTAGAACTGAACAATAAGGAAACATGCCTGTGCCCATAGAAAGATAAATTATACAGTCAGCATCTGGAATTTAAATGATATGTTTCCTGTTCAGATGCAAATAGCAGTTAATGGTGACAAGGGCATAGCAATCCTAATGTAATTTCCCTTCTAGAAATATGTCTTGAAAATGATGAAGCTATTTTCAGTTCAAAAGATTATTTTAAAATAATTAACTTAAAGGGCTACCAAAACCAAACCAAACCAAACCAACTCAGAATTAATTTGTTTTCTTTGGAAAAGCAACTCCTTGTTCTCTATTGGTTCCTAAGTTTTCTTAGGAATATCAGCATTTTCTCTACATACTAAACAAAATCATTATCAATATCGTTATGTCATTTGTTGAGTAACCACAGTGTGATAGGCGTAGTGCTAGACTCTTTTTTTTAATTTTTTATTTATTTATTTCTTTTAAAGATTTTATTTATTTATTCGACAGAGGGAACACAGGCAGGGGGAGTGGGAGGGGGAGAAGCAGCCTTCCCGCCGAGCAGGGAGCCCGACGCGGGGCTCGATCCCAGGACCCTGGGATCATGACCTGAGCCGAAGGCAGACGCTTAACGACTGAGCCACCCAGGCACCCCTAGACTCTTTAATTGTATTACCTCAATAGATTCTGTTAGCTCTGTGAGGCAGGCATTATCACCCCATTTTACAGATGATAAATTTGAGTGTCAGAGAGATTGCTATTTTCATCCCACATTGTTTCTCTCCAAGACTCATGAGTCACTGAATGTTAGAGTCAGAATGCAATTCAGAAACCATCCGGTGTCACAGACAAGGAAACTGAGGCATAGAGAAGGGAAATGACTTGAAGTAGAACCTTACTGTGGGTTATGCATTGTGGTGGACATTGCAATTGGATATTCACCATCCATTTTAGGTCACCGGTGGTAATTCCTTTTCCCTTAACCATTATTGATTCAGGAATGGATGATTATGGCCAGTGAAGGGTGAGGGTCAGTGCACTACAGGGCTTCCAGGAACAATTTCACTGATCTTTATAGAACTATAAGAGGAGAAGGTAGCCATCTTTCCATTAGCCTGAGAATGATGCCAACCACCAAGGATGGCAGAGTGGAGTGATAGAAAGCATTTGCATTCTTTTTCTTTTTCTTTTTTTTAGAGAGAGAGTGCACAAGTAGGGGGGTGGTAGGCAGAGGGAGAGGGAGAGAGAGAACCTTAAGCAGGCTCCACACTGAGCCCGATGTGGGGCTTGATCTCACAACCTTGATATCATGACCTGAGCTGAAATCAGGTCACGATTAACCAACTGAGCCACCCAGGTGCCCTGAAAGCATTTGTATTCTTCATGACCTCATTGGACCTCTGATTTGATTAAACTTGAAGCTCATCCTACCTCTAGATTCTATAGTTATATTAAAGGTCTATATAGTTATAAGTATAGGGTTATAATAAATTTCCTCGTTACTTAATTCAGCTTGCGGCGAGGTTTCTACTTGCTGCTGAAAGGATATAGACATTTAGCTTGTAGTTGCCTGTCTCCCCCCATCTCCTATTCTTTCTAAATCTCTGTGTTTAATACACATTCAACTCAACGAACTCAATGAAGAGAGAAGCAAATTATTTTATATATGCAAGCTTGTAACAAAGAATTTGAGAAATTAAGAACACAATATATAGAAACAGAATAAAATATACTTAGACCTAGAGGGCAATGGGCAAAGTAGATGACGTTTCAGAATGTAAGGTTGGTTGGATGGTTTCTCAAAGATTAATTTTGAACAGAATCTTGAATGTGGGACTGGATTAGCATCAGTAGACTAAAGTTTTAAAATAAAAAGCTAAGCTTCAAGGGCCATAATCATTTTTATAATTTGACTTGGCTGAGTGAATAACCAGACTATGGATGTTTATGCATCTGCAGGCAAGGCATTTTTGAGATATTTAGACTTGGCCCACTCATTTATATCTAGAAGTTTGAGAAATGTAATGACACAATATATTCATTTGCTTCTTCCTCCTTCACAAAACACGGCCTTTCATACCAAAATAAGGTCTTTGTTTGAGTTCTGCCTGCAATATTGAACCCTTCTCACATATTTGCCTCCCCTCACCTCCTTTGTAAGAGGTCAGAAGTTCTTAATTAAAACCAGTATGCCTACTCACTTTCACCTGATTAGAAATCCAAGAGCCAATGAGGTCAGGGCACTGGGTTTGCTCTTTGGTGGGCCACTTAGCAAGGTTCTCTTGCATAGCCCAATCTGGCTTTTCACATGACCATGACCTCAAGGACAAATGGGATTGTGGTGGACTGTCTCCAAATTCCAAAAACATCCAGTGCTCGTCCCTTGGGGAGAAGCATGTATCCCCAGTCTGTTGTACTCAGGCAGGCCTGTGCGATTGGGTTTGGCAGAAGTGATGTGTGTCACTTCTGAGCAGAAGCTTCAAGAGCCAGTGTGTGAGTTGCATGTTTATGTTCCCATGTCCTTAAAATCATAGAAATGGAAATTGAGATGGGGCCTCTATCAGCCTGGTTTCCTGAGTGATGGCGGGGAGCAAAACTATGGTCAGAGCACATGTAAGGCATTGTAGGTGTGAGAAAGAAACTTTGTTGTTTTAAGCCGTAGAGATTTTGACCTTATCTGCTGCCACAGCATGACCTAGCAAATCCGGACAGATCTATTGATGGAAATGTGGAGTTATGGAATATGGCTATTATCACTCACTGGAACTAACTAACTTAGAGATGACATGTACCTTAAAGCTGGCCAATTTTTTAGACATGCTTGCAGTTTTCAAAAGAAAGGTGAAAGATGTGAAAAAATGTTAGCCCTGACAAAAAACTGAAGGACTCTAGGCCCACGGGTTTTGAAATTTGCACCTCCAGCATCTGCAGGTGAAAAGTTTCTAATTAGATTCAGGCAGATGCTCTGAGCTCTCTGTGGCCACAGCAAACCAACATGGAGAGAAAAGATCTGTATCTATTTACAGTAATTTCTCTTGGAAGATTCCTATTTTATTTCTAGCCCTTTCTTCTCCCATGGGGGACTTTAATGTAACATATGTACACTCATATACATAAATATTAGATTCATTTTATCCAATGCTGATTATTATACAAAAGGAGTGATTCAGTCTTTTTTTAAAAGATTTATTTATTTATTTTTATTTTTATTTTTTAAATTTTATTTTATTATGTTATGTTAGTCTCCATACAATACATCATTAGTTTTTGATGTAGTGTTCCACGATTCATTGTTTTCATGTAACACCCAGTGCTCCATGCAGTACGTGCCCTCCTTAATACCCATCACCGGGCTAACCCATCCCCCCACCCCCCTCCCCTCTAGAACCCTCAGTTTGTTTCTCAGAGTCCATAGTCTCTCATGGTTCGTCTCTCCCTCCGATTCCCCCCCTCATTTTTCCCTTCCTTCTCCTAATGTCCTCCATGCTATTCCTTATGTTCCACGAATAAGTGAAACCATACGATAATCGACTTTCTCTACTTACTTCACTTAGCATAATCTCCTCCAACCCCATCCATGTTAATGTAAAAGTTGGGTATTCATCCTTTCTGATGGCTGAGTAATATTCCATTGTATATATGGACCACATCTTCTTTATCCATTCATCTGTTGAAGGGCATCTCGGCTCTTTCCACAGTTTGGTATTGCGGACATTGCTGCTATGAACGTTGGGGTGCATAGGGCCCTTCTTTTCACTACATCTGTGTCTTTGGGGTAAATACCCAGTAGTGCAATTGCTGGGTCATAGGGTAGCTCTATTTTTAATTTTTTGAGGCACCTCCACACTGTTTTCCAAAGTGGCTGTACCAACTTGCATTCCCACCAACAGTGTAAGAGGGTTCTCCTTAGGAGTGATTCAGTCTTAAATAGTTTGCCGATGATTTAAAAAATCTGAGAGGGGCACCTTGGTGGCTCAGTTGGTTAAGCTTCCCACTCAGGTCATGATCTCATGGGTCGTGGGATTGAGCTGGGCATTGGGCTCCGTGCTCAGCACGGAGTCTGCCTGAGATTCTCTCTCTCTCCCTTTTCCTCTGCCCCTTCCCTGCTCATTCTCTCTCTCTCTCCCTAAAATAAATTAAAAAAAAAAATCTGAGCCTCATTTTCAGAATACCTCCTATAGTCTATAGACTTGTACAGACTCTGTAATATGTCTACTAGTAAGTCATTTATCTTTTAAGGCTTCAGTTCCTTATCTGCAAAATGGGAATAATATTAACCTGTCCCACCACATTACAGTTTTGTTGTAGTGCTTTATAAATGGTACCTTCTACACACAGGATTGTTCATTTCTGTTGACTAGCTCATAAATAATGGCTATGATTACCATCTGTATAATGCTTGCTATTTGTGAAGCTAATTAATACATGTTACTTACTAAACTGTCATAGAAAAATGCGTTTTGCTGTAGTCAAAGGTGGGGTGGGGGATTATCTGCAATTCTTCCCTGCTTTCCTCTCTTCCTTTTCCCTGATCCCCTGCTCCCTAGTTTCCTCCTGGCTCCTTTCTAAGGAGCTGTTGGGGCTGAGGTGGTTATGTGTCTTCCAGTGCCTTCTGTTGTGATGGGGGAGGTGCTGAATAAGAGAGGAATGGAATTTTAAGCAGGTCAACTTCCTTTAAGTAGGAAAGGATGAGACTGGGAGGGATAATCTGAGAAGATGAGGAAAATTGCAGGAGCCAGGAGGCGGGGGAGTGGGCAGAGGCAGAGAGAGAGAGGAAAGGAGGAAAGAGAAGGGAAACAGGTGCTCGCTTGGGTAGCTTTGGGGAGAGATGAATAACAATTATTTTTTGGAAGTTCTGCTGTGTTGTGTTGTGCAAAGCCCTAATCTCCAGCTTCTCAAGAGACATCTCAAAATTCAGTTTGTCTCGTTCTAAAAAAGTATCCTGTCGGCATTTTTATTCTTATCACATTACATTACAGATATAGATTACTTTGGGAAGAATTGACAGTCTTCCCATACCAGGACGGGGTATGCATATTCATTTCTTCAACTTTTCCATACTTACCTCAGTTTAAATTTCCTTCATACAGCTTGCATAGTTCTTGTTAATTTGAATCAATTCTGTCCCACTTTATTTCTCGATATTTTGTATTTTTGTTGCTCTTGTGAAGGGTGGCCTTTTTTCTTGGTATTTTCTAACAACGTGCTGTTTTTCTATAAGAATACTGTCTATTTTTTGCATCATTAAATACACGCAATCACCTTTCCTGTTTTTCACTGAAATCATTATTTAGCTGATTCTCTTAGGCTTGGCAGGTGTACAATCGTATTGTCTACAGATAATGGTAATTTTCCCCCTCATTTCTAATTTTTTATACCTTTGCTTTCATTTATTTCTACCTCTTTTAAGTAATTATATGGCTAGTACCTCCATAACACAACATTAAGTAGTGTGGCAGCAGGGAATGGCATTGACCTGCTCCCAACTTTATTGATAATATTTGTAGTGTTTCACTCATGCTGCCTTTTGGATTGAGATGTATGTCCATCAGTAGCCATGTTTGTCCCTATCTCTGTTGTTAAGGAAGTATTCATCTATTCTAAGGAAATTAGTGCATCCAACTTGCCCCCTTTACCTGGGACTTCTCAGTTTTGGCACTGAAGGCCCAGCATTCTGGGAAACTCCTCATTCCCGGACAAATTAGGACGATTGGTCACTTGAACTGAAATCAAGAATGGATGTGAATTTTTTGTTTCATTTCGTTTGGTTTTTAATTGCCCCGTATGTGCAAGGCATAGATATCTATTTGTTTTTATTTATTTTATTATTATTGACATACAGTTGATAGTCAATGCTATGTTAGTTTCAGGTGTACACCATAGTGATTTGACAATTCCATACATTACTCAATGCTCACCACGGTAAATGTAGTCACCAGACAATATTATGACATTATTGACTATATTCCCTATGCTGTACTTTTCATCTCTGTGACTTATTTATTTTATAATGGGAAGTTTGTACCTTTTAATCCCCTTCACCTACATGAATGGATGTGAATCCTACATGATCATTTTTCAGTCTTTATGTGGATGGATACCTTATGATTTTTCGATTTGGCTGATTGATTTGATTAATTGTATTTATATGTTTTATAATATAGAGCTGTCTTTTCCCCTTGGTGTGAACTCCAATTCATCATGTTATGTAAGTTCCCTAACTGATTTCTGGATTCTATTTGCTAATATTTTATGTTAGGTATTTATGTCAATAGTTGTAAGTGAGATTGGTCTGTGGTTTTCTTTTTTGTGTTATCGTAGTTGGGTTTTTGGTACCAGTGTTGTGATTTCATAAAAAGAATTTGGAATCTTTATTTCTTTTTCTATATTCTGCAACAATTTAAATAACACTGGTTTTGCTATTCCTAAAGTTTTGGTAGGTTTTCCCTGTAAAACCATCTGGAGTTGGTGTTTTTGTGATGGGTAGCTATTTGACAAGTTTTTTTTCTATCTTTTTCTCCCCCCCACGAGTAATTGGTCTGTTTAAATTGTCTGTCTCTTTGGGGTTCAGTTTTAGAAATTTATGTCTCATTGGACAATCCTCCATTCAGATTTTCAAATGATTTCATGTTTACGTTTTAAAAATATTTGAAGAAAATTGATCAAAGTAGTTTCTATGATTCTTTTAATATACTCTATAATATCTGGGTATTTTTTCATTTTTCATTTTTTATGCTTTGTGCATTTATCCCTTAACTTAGTGTGTTATTTTCTGTTGTACTGGAGATGTTTTTCCTCCCCCCCAAAACAAATGTCTGTCTCTTTCTCTTTTTTTAAAAAAAGATTTTTTAGGGGTGCCAGGGTGGCTCAGATAGTTAAGTGTCTGCCTTTGGCTCAGGTCATGATCCCAGGGTCCTGGGATCGAGCCCCATATTGGTGTCTCTGCTCAGGGGGGAGTCTGCTTCTCCCTCTCCCTCTTCCTCTCTCCTCTGCTTGTGCTCTCACTCTCTCTCTCTCGCTCTCAAATAAATAAATAAAATCTTTCAAAGAATAAAAAAAGATGTTTAAAATTAATTAATTAAGAGAGTGAGCAGGGGGAGGGGCAAAGGGAGAGCGAGAATCCCAAGCAGACTCCGCAATGAGCATGGAGCCATGGTGGGGCTCGATCTCATGACCCTGAGTTCATGACCTGAGCTGGAACCAAGAGTCAGATGTTCAACCCACTGAGCCACCCAGGCACCCTATCTTATTCTCTTATTCTCTTATTCATATATCTCTTTAGTTTTTCCTATTTCCTATTATATAATTAATTGATTTCTGTTTTTATTCATTAGTTGTTTCCTTTTGCTTTACTTAGGCTTATTTTTTAACCCCTTGAGAGTGTGTGTGTGATTCATTTCTCTTCCTCCTTTCTTATTTACAATGTAAGTGCTTAAGATTATGAATTTTCTTTCTTTCTAAGAACTCTTTAGCTGTAGCCCATAGATTCTGAGATGTAGTGTTTTCAAAGCCTTTGTGGTTCATTTCTAGTTTAACTGCATTGTAATCAGAGAATGTTACCCATAGAATTTCCACTTCAGGATATTTGGCCCTGTTACCTTTGTCATTCTGCAAAACACAGGGAAGTTCTCCAGCCAGCTCCTGATCCAAAGAAAAGATTGTTAATTTCGTCCCTCACGGTTCACCACACACTTTTATTTTCAGCATCTTCTAGAACTCTGTTTAATTTTCTCTGCATTTGGCCACTCTTCCTCATATAGGGTGGTTCAGCTTTACAGATGCTCTCTACTTCTGTCAGAAATAGACTTCATGTTCGGTCTCTCATTCTCGTTGGTGCTTTGGGTGATTCCCAAGAGAAAAGGGGTCAAAAACTTTCGTACTCTGCCATCTTATAACTATCCAGTCTTGGGCATGTTGTAATTCTAGATTGTTCTGCAGAGGATTTTGAAAAGTCATCTGTTTCACACTCATGCCTCCAGGCACCCCATCAAACCGTACTCTGGTGTCTCTGCCAAGCCTGGTCAGATGGTCTCTTTCAATGTGTGTTCACCCTCAACTCAGACAAATCGGATTCAAGTCTCTCAGTTGCTTCTACGAAATGAGTTGCTTTCCATTCCATTCCTACCTCTCTCCTTGGTTCCTTAGGGGATGAGCGATGGTGGCAGACTATCACAGCAGAGGGTGGTGCCTAAGCCAAAGGGTTCTTTTCTGTTATCCCTGGACAAGGCCCCACCGCAGCAATTGACCCTTCTGGAAACTGTCCCTTGGGTGCATCTGACAGCCACCCCTCACCCCATTCCTAGCTCCTCCTCATTTTCATTTCCTCTGTCCACCCTTGTATGTCATTGCTCTGCAGGCCTCTCTCCTCTGCCTCTTTTCTGTGTGGGCTCTGAATTCTGCCTGGGTGGCCCTGTCATGGACATGGGCAAGAACTGTTACTGGGGTTCAGGCACGCCCATGGTGTGACCTCCTGCTCAGACCTCCTTGGGACATCTGCACCCACTTGCCTCCCCAGCATATCACAGTCAATGTAGGACTTTCCGGTGTCCCTGAGCTCACCAGACCAACCCCTGCTCCATGTGCAGCCTGCAGGTGAGAGTGGCACCACCAGCCACAGAGTCACCCAAAGCCAAAGCCTGGGAGTCATCCTCACTGTCACCCTGTCCTTTACCCCATGTTGCATCAGTCACACACCCCACAAACTCTGTCTCACAAACGCCTCTCCATTCTCTTCCCTCCTCCTGATTTCTACCATCACTACCCAATCTGGACCAAATTCATCTTCCTGACTAGAGTCTTTATCTGCCCCCAGCTCCATCTTTCACCCTCTGTCACGGTTATTTTTTGAAAATGGCCCCTTGTTCCTCTTGTAAACCATCCCCGCACCCCAGTGACCAAAGGCCAAACACCAGACAGGCAGAGGGATGTTGTGCCAACCACTATGATTAGCTGGTGACCAAAGGCCCTCTGTTTCCCTTCCTTGACGATATGCTAACCTCCTGGAAATGAGACACACTCCAGGGAAAACAGCGGGGAACAAACCCCAGGTTAACCATGTTTCTGTTGCTGGGGCAGAATGAGGGCTAGCAATAGAATAACCTTGCATTACAGAAGAAAAATTTAGAATTCTAACACACCTGAGATTCAGACACTACACTGGTTGTTTTTGTATCTTTGTCTTCACTAGATGGGAAGGCCCTGAGGATCTAGGTCTAACTCATCTATGTGACCCTTGGGTCCAACTCAGAGCTGGACCATAGTAGGTGGTCAATAAACACAGAATTTTGATGGACATTTCATACCTCACTGCTCAAGGGCTCCTGACCTGGGTCAGTGAGAGAATCCTTGAGAAATGTTCTTCCCTTTTTAGAGAAGGTTGGGTTAATGCTGAGATAGGCAGCTAGGGAAAGGAGCTAGAGAGAAAGAGAGCACCCAAGCTGGACTGCTCTGACTGTAAGAATTGTGGATTGTTATTCAAGCACCTCAGACAGTTGTGCAAACCAGATATTTTTCAGTGGATCAGCTCTGGGGCTGGCAAAGAAGAATCTGGATAAGGCTGAGCAGGATTCACTCAAACTGTTTATTCCTTCTCATTGTGTAAGGAAGGAAATTATCCTTGGCTGTACATATAACCATGGACTGGAGCGTACAGTCTTGGCTTAAAACTAATGTGATGGAGTGGACCAGCCTGAGGTGGCCTTGTCAGCTGCCAACAAGCTGCCCCTTGGCTTCTGGCAGCTTCATTCCTGTCTAGCCAAGCCAAGGACATCCTGGGGAGCCTCATTTTTCCTCAGGACTTCACATACTGTGTTCCCTCTATAGAGTGGCTGGAAGGCTGGTATGACTTGTGTTTCCTTCTCAGAGAGCCTTCCTGGGTGGCTTCTGGACTTCTGACGGAGACAGAAGTGTTTGTTCATAATCCAGAATCTAATGCCGCAAGCTCAGTCTTGCCCTGTATCCTATTTTTTTGGTCTCTGTAAGCTGACCAATTTGTTTAAATGTTGTCACCTTCCCAAACCTTCAAGTGGCATCACTTGCATTTTGCATTACTTACTGTTCAATCTGCATTTTATTTTATTTTATTTTTTAAAGATTTTATTTATTTGACAGAGAGAGAGAGACACAGCGAGAGAGGGAACAACAAGCAGGGGGAGTGGGAGAGGGAGAAGTAGGCTTCCTGCGGAGCAGGGAGCCCGATGCAGGACTCAATCCCAGAACCCTGGGATCATGACCTGAGCCGAAGGCAGATGCTTAACGACTGAGCCTCCCAGGCGCCCTGCATTTTATTTTATTTTTAAAGATTTTATTTATTTGACAGAGAGAGAGCACAAGTAGAGGGAGCAGCAGAGGGAGAGGGAGAAGCAGACTCCCCGATGAGCAAGGAGCCCAATGCGGAACTCGATCCCAGGACCCTGGGATCATGACCTGAGCCAAAGCAGATGCTTAACCAGCTGAGCCACCCAGGTACCCCGACAATCTGCATTTTATTTACTATGTAGAAGGTTTGCAAAATATATGGAAAGTATTTTTAAAATACCAGGTTCCAGGCTGTGGACAACATCCATAAACTTGCACTTCACTGAAGCAAATTGTCAGAACTCTTTCCCCATGAGATATAGTTTAATGAACAAGATACCTAATGATTCAGTGACCACACAAGGATGTGGATGGCAGAGTTCCACAGGTTACTGAGGTAATAATCTGGTAATCACCATGCTGTGCAAGTACTCACCACTGCTCACAGGCAGAGATCTGAAGCAGGTCATCCAATGTGTCCCTGCGTGTGGTGGACACTGCCCGGATTTCCTTTACCAGGCTAGTTGTCAGGGTTGGCCACTGATGGCTAACAGTTGTCCCTGCTCCAGAGAATTACTCCTGGTGGAAGAGGAATGATTCCCACCGGCCTCCACTCACCCATCCTTCATCCCATGATTGACTGACAAGGAAGTATGGAAGAGCGGCCCCCTCGCTTCAGGCAGGGACCAACTCTGTGGTGCGTCTTCCGCTCCAGAGCAACCCGTGGGATCAGACTGAAGCAGGCTAAAGTGGAGACTATGTCCTTGCTCTGCTTGTTCTCCTGCCCCATCCTGCTTCCTTCACTCCCGTTCTCCTGGGAGCATCCTCTCCTTCAACCATATGAACCTGTCACTGCTCAGGCTCTGTCTTTCGAGAACCTGACCCAAGACACCACTCATGTAGCTTCCACAAGAAGAAGGAACATGGTAACCCAATGGTTAAAGTGGTGGGGCAAACTAATTAAAAGGGGACAACAGAGATGATGAGGGATCGGAGCAATGCTTCCTCATTTTCTCCTCTTATTTCTATTCAACTTATCAGCCATTTTGAGCAACCAATCCCTCACTGTTGGATATTTTGGTTGTTTTCATCTTTGGCCATGACAAATAATGCTGCAATGAACACTCTGAATTGTAAATATTCATTTGCATCTCAACTCAGATTCTTTAAATTTTTTTAATTTTTTGCCTAAATTTGAACAGGGGAAATTGGTAAAACATGAAGAGTATGGGTACTTTTCAAACCGTTTTTTCTGTGCTTGCTATTGGTTTTTTGTTTGTTTGTTTGTTTGTTTTTTGAGAGGGAGGAGGAGGGGCAGAGGGAGACAGAGAGAATCCCAAGCAGATTCCCTGCTGAATACAGAGCCTGACACGGGGCTCCATCTCTCACCCTGAGATCATGACCTGAGCTGAAACCAAGAGTTGGATGCTTAACCCACTGAGCCACCCAGGTGCTCCAACTTGCTATTGTTTTTTTTTTTTAATTATTGAAGTATAATTAACGTAGTGTCATATTAGTTCAGGTGTACAATATTCTATGTACAGAATTCAACAATTCTGTGTATCGCTAAGTGCTCATCACCATGAGTATGCTCTTCATCCTCTTTCCCCAATTCCCCCACCACTTCCCCCTCTGGTAACTGCCTGTTTGTGGTCTGTATTTAAGCATTTAATTTTTGTTTGTCTCTTTTTTTCTTTGTTCATTTGTTTCTTCAATTCCACATATGCATGAAATCATATGGTATTTGTCTTTCTCTGACTGACTTATTTCACTGAGCATTACCCTCTAGGTTCCATCCAGGTTGTTGCAAATGGCAAGATCTCAGTCTTTTTAAAATCAAACTCTTGACACATTTTGTCAGATTTCTCCAGAAAGGGGATAACAAACTGCTCTGCCCATCTCACAACTCTGCTATAATTGAGTGTTGGTTTTTAAAAGAGTTTGCCACTTTTAGAGCAAGATGGTTTCTAGTTTAAATTTAATTTTCTTTGATTACTTTTAGGTGGTCCATTTTTCTTCTATTTGTCCCTAATGGTAATAGTTCCATTTAATAAACTTTTATAATATACTGGGCATGGAACTAAGGACTTTCCATGTATTATCTTATACAACTTTAATGTAATAATGATTTTATGTAACTTCCAAGTATTTTATGCAATTATGATCTGGTCATACTAGCTCATATGGCTCTTTAATACAAATGAGAACATGTATCCATGACCTCAGATAAGAGACTATGGTCATGCTCCAGGATCCATGACTTGGTGAATGGATAATGAGCTGGATTTTGGCTCCTATTTACTCCCTCAGCTATGCTTCCTTGGGCAGTGAACTGTCTATACAACTGTACATGATGTTCTTGATTCTCACAATAACTTGTGGGAATTATTTTGTTTATTTTGCAGATAAAGAAATTGAGGCTTAGGCACTATTTACTTTGACTTTTTAAAGTTCATACATCTACAGAGTGAGCCAGGATTTGAACACAAGACTGGGAGATGCCAAAACCAGCATCCTAATCATGGTGTTAGGCTGCCTTTATATATTATGCCTTAAATTAGTGGCAGAATTTTTTTTTCTTACTTTGTCTTTTAAATTAATTTTCGAGGTATAGGAGACTTAAATGTTTATGCAACCAAATTAGCAATTAGTCTTTTCCTTTGTGTTTTTTAAAAAAATTGTTTTTGTTTTTGGTTCCATGCTTAGAAAGTTATAATTGTTTTTATAGTAGGTTTACAAGTCCTTTCCTTGCTACCCCAAATTAGGGGCAGCTTCAGCTAAAAATATCCAACATGGTATTTCAAAGTCAGTGTAACATTGCTCAATGTTTCTACATGTTTTCTTTCTTTCTTTCCTTTTTTTTTTTTTGAAAGATTTTATCTATTTATTTGAGACAGAGCATGGGGGGGTGGTGGGAGGCAGAGGGAGAGGGAGAAACAGGCTTCCTGCTCAGTAGGAGCCTGATGTGGGACTCGATCCCCAAGACCCTGGGATCATGACCTGAGCCGAAGGCAGATGCTTAACAGACTGAGCCACCCAGGCACCCCTCTACAGGTTTTCTTTTAAGAGTTGTCCAGTTTTTGCCTGAGCAGGTGTTTGGTCCTATGTTTTTCTTAGAAGCTATATTATACACATTATATTGAGTCAACTTACAAAGGTTTCCTTGTATCCTCACAGAATGTGTCATGTTAGGGAATAAAGCAGCTTTCCTTAACAAACTTAAATTCATAATAAACAAAGTTTAAACAGGAAAGAAGAGCTCTGTGGAGAGAATGGGTGTTGGATTAGTGTTCCTGAATTCTGAGTTATCTTTGAGGATTTCTTCTGCTTTGTACCAACACACCTTCATGATGATTTTGAGAGTGAACTGTTTGCCCTTTCAACTCTGAACCAAGCACACAGCAAACCTGTTCTTTAGATTTTCCTAGAGATGACTCCAACTTTGAAACAATTTTCACCAAATAATTTAGGTAAGGAAAAATGTACTTAGAATATATAGAATATAAAATAATCCAGCACATGAATGGCAAGCTTTTGATCCCACTAACAGTGTGCTGAAGGAGGTCCACATCCTCACCTGTGCAGGGCGGTACAACATGGCTGACACTTGCTTGGGATCCCATACTCTACTTCTGGCTTTTCTTCTCTGCAGAAGGTCCCATCTTAACCCTCACCTGGTTGGAGCTGGCCACTGTGCATTGTGACAATGTTGTACTTCAAACTGGGGCAAACACCCAGGCCTGGGTGAAGAGACAATGATCTCTCTCCATTGTTTGAATGTCCCATGAGCACATCAGACTGACTTCCCAGTTCCTTCCCCAAACCCTCCTCTTCTCCTGAATCCTTGTACTCATCCAGGGACAACCACATCCATCCTAGATTCCTGCTGCTTGTTCACCCCTGTGCCCAACACACTTGACAAATAATACTGTCCAATGTCTCTCTAGCCCATCCTTGTCTCTGTAGCTCCACTCTCATGAACTTCGATCAGATCCTGGATGACTTTTAGAGCCTCCTAAATTGTCCTTTCTGCATCCAGTTTGGCCTTTTTCAATTTAATGAAGAACGATTTATTGAGGACCTATTTATATATTAGGTCCGACAGTATAGTAGTAAGCAAGATGGACGTATTCCTGGAATAGAATTTACTTTGAAGAAGGGAAGACATTGACTCATATATTAAACCAATGTTTTCGGGGCATTTCTCTATGGACAAGGCTCTGGGTTAGGAGCTGTACACATGGTAGTGGACAAACAGATATGCCCTGACTTCATGGAGCTTAGATCCAGTGGGAAAGAAATACATTGAATAAATAAGTACACAAATAAATGTATAATTGCAAATCATGATTTTAAAAAATACATGTATTTTTTACATGTACTATACATGTACTATAATAACTTATGAAAGGAGATCTACTCTAGATAATCAGACAGATTGAGATGATTGAAAATTCTATGCTATTCCTCCCATGGAGAGGTAGAATAGAATCCCCTTCCCCTAAAACTAGATAGCCCTGGTTACTTCCTTGACTAGTAGTATGAGTGGAAGTGATATTCTGGGATCTATGAGGTCAATTCATAAAAGGCATTGCAGCTTTCACTCAGGCCTCTTGGAAGACTCTCCCTGGCAACTCTGAGCTATCACATAAGGGGAATGACCACTCCATCCTCATCATGTATAGCCACTTTGGTCCCATTAAGCCCAGAATTCTGGTCCTTCCCACCAAGGCAACAAACATGTGAGTGAAGCTGTCTCTGGCCTTTTAGACCAGCCCATCCACCAGCTGAGTACCACTAAGTGACCTTAGGTGATGCTACAAGGAGCCAAAGAATCACCAGATGAGTCCTGTCCAACTCCTGACCCACCAAACTGCATGATACCATAAATGATTGTTGTTTTAAGCCACTAAGTTTTGGGGTAGTTTGTTATACAGCAATAGATAAGAAGAACAGTTAGAATGGGCAGAAAGGACACTCTGAGAATGTCAATTAAGTGGGGACTGAAAGTAGTTAGGGGGGCAAAGAATAGGTGGAAGCCCATCCAGCTCTTTGGGATACCTGCTCTTTCTCACCGGATCCTTGAAGTAGGACCCAGATTATTTCACAGCTTGCTACCTTTGCACACGCTATTCTTCCACTTGGAATATCCTCCCCATTTCTTCATCCATTCCTTTTTTTTTCCTTTCTTTTTTTAAGTAGGCTCCACATCCAATGTGGGGCTCGAACTCCCATGCCTCAGATGAAGAGTTGCATGCTCTACTGACTGAGCCAGTCAGGGGCCCCGATCCCATATATTCCTATGTGTATCAGTAATCTATGTCTGTGTAATAAATTATTCCACAATTCACTGGCTTAAAATAATAAACATTTATTATCTGAGTGTCTGAGGAAGCAGCCTGACTGAGAAGCCCTGCCAGAGTCTCTCTGAGGCTGTGGTCTGGTTGTCAGCAGTGACTGCAGTCATGTCAAGGCCCCACAGGAACTGGAGAATTTCTTCAAAGCTCACTCATGTGGTTGCTGCAAGGGTCACTTCCTTGCTGGCTGTTGACCTGACGTATGAGTTTTTTTTTTTTTTTTTTTTTTTAACCACATGGGCCTCTCCACAGGGCTGCTTGAATATCTCTATGACAGAGCATTTGGCTTCCTCAGAGCAAGTGATCCAAGAGAATGAGAGAGAGTGACTTGTCCAAGATGGAAGCTGTAAGTGATTTGTCACATAGGTACAACACAGGAGGCAGCCATTTAAGGATGTAAGTATGAGGAAGTGCGGCCATCTTGAAGGCGGGCAACCACACTCCTGTCCTTTAAATTCATTTCCAGACCTCCTTGTCAGGGAGATGTTCCTGGTACTTTCAGTCTGCCTGGATGCCACCTCCCTCTGACCCTGCAGCCCCTTGAGTGTTCCTGCTCCTTTGGGATGTGGCACGTAGGGTCATCACTGCTGAATTACTTGTCTACCACTTGAGCTAGTTGCTACAAATAACTTTGCCTTCCAGGGATGACTCTCTCCTCTCTCCACAGGTCCATGTGCATTATATTAGTTATATTTATTTAATGTAAACCAACAACACTATATTCATTTAGCAGGAGACACACAAAAGTGAGGCAAACTAGTATTATGGAGCATTTACTATGTGTCAGTTACTATATCAAGGGCTAAACTATCATCTTGTTTAATACTCATAACACTCCTGGGAACATAGAATTGCTTTATCTTTATTTTTACTAATGAGGAAATGATGGCCAAGGTATTTATCCATGAATGCATTGTTAGTAAGTGGCAGATCTGGGATTTGAACAAAGAAAGCTTAACTTTGTGCCATGCTCTTTGGCAATATGCTCTGTCCTGTCTTGTGGACATTAGCTCGTACTACTCTATTCAGAATTTGAGAGGAATTTTTGGATAGATTGGTTTTCCCTGAAACACAGTCCCAAGACCATTCAGACCAGAGATGGATGAGGTCAGAAAATGGGACAAAGGACTAATCTGGGGGCTAAATCTCCATATGAAACCTGCCTTGACCCTTCACATCTCTTTATAAGATTTAATTAAATATTGTGACATGGTCCCACATTCCCAGCCTTGTTTGTGGCTTTACCAAATCCAAAACTCTTTCAAAGGCCCCCAGCTCGTCTCTCCTTGGCTTTCCGCTGATTTTCTCCTCTTTCACCGAATGCTGATTCCTTATCCTTCCTCCCCCTCCCCACTGGGGGAGGGCCTCCCACTGCATTCCTATCTCCCCTGCAGATTCCCCCTGCCTCTTTTTTAGGAACAGAAGGCAAAAATAAGATCAGGTGGAAGTTCCCAGCCTCGGAAAGGAAAACACTGCTCCCGTCTACTGGAGCAATGATGTTAAATACACCCCCTGTAGAAGTGAAGGCTCAGACAGCGCCTTCCTGCCAGGATCCCTGAGGCGCCGACAGCTCCATCACCGGGGCTTTTGGGAGTGAGGCCCATGAGAGAAGCCGATCAGTCACTGGCATTTTGTGTACAGCCGTAGGGACGGGTGCAGACTGCAGGGACAGCTGCTTGCCCTGGCCTTATTTCTAGTGGCTCCAGCCCCCGAGGCTGCTGTGCTTTTGCTCATGTGGCCTCCTCTACCTGGAACACTCCCCCGCCCCCTCCTTTCCAGAACCTGCATTTATCAGTCGAGTGTGTGCCGAGTACAGCCATCGTCCATCATCTACGGAGAGGCTGTTTAACAAGGATGATGTCACACTTGACTTGTGGAATGTTAACTCTGGCTGCTAAGTGGAGAATCTTGCAAATCGGTCTCCTTCTTGCTGTTTCCGCTGCCACCACCCAATCCAAGCCACCATCGTGTCTTGCTTGAACTGCCATCATAGCTTTCCAACCAGTCCCCCTACCTATACTCTCCCCGCGGTGGAAAGAGTCATCTTTGGAAAACTGACTGGATTATCTTACATCAAAGTCTTGTTAATATATTTAGGATTAAATCCAAACATTTCTAATGACATACGAAGCTTGATAGCAGGTAGCTCCTGCCTGCTTGCCAACCTCACTATTTCAGCTACTGAGGCTGCGTCACACGTCACCCCAATATGTAGTGGCTTCAAAACGTCGGCAGTAATTATTTTCCTCACAAATATGCAATTTGAACACGGCTCGGTGGACATAGCTCCTTTCTGCTCCTCTTGGCATTAGCCGAGGCAGCTTGAAGGACAGGGGCTGAAATCACCTAATGTCTTACCCCTTCTCATGCCTGCTGGTTGATGATGACTAATAGCTGAGACCCTCGCTGGTGCCATTGGCTGGAGAACCTACACAGTGGCCTCTGCCTGTGGCTTGGACTTTCTTACGGCATTGGCTGGGATCCAAGGGCAAATGCCTTGAGAGAGAGAGCCAGGCGGAAGGCATACTGCTTCTTCTAACTCAGCTTTGGAAATAAGACACGATCACTTCCACTGTATTCTATTGGGCGGTCGTAAAGGCTTGTCCAATTTCAAGGGTGTGTGTGTGTGTGTGTGTGCACGCGTATGCACGCGTGCACGCACGTGGTGGAAGATAGACTCCACCTCTTGATGGAATGTGGCAAGATTCTAGAAGAACGTGTCAGTCTGAAAATTTTACTGTAGTCATTTTTGAAAAATAGAATCTGCCTCCTTCATCTTCAACAATTTCCTACCCAGCTTGCTAAAGTCCATACACATGTTCATTGAACTAAGTTAAATGGTTTTGGAAAGCATGTGCTATGGTTTGAATGTTTGTGTCCCGCCAAATTCATATGTTGAAAACTTAATGCCCAATGGTATTAGGAAGTGGGGCCTTTGGGAGGTAATGAGGTCATGAGGGCTATCCCCTCCAGAACTGTGAAAAACACATTTCTATTGTTTATAAGCAAACCACTCTGTGGTATTTTTTGTTATAGCAGCCCGAACAGACTAAGACAACATGCATTGTCATTATAACAATCCTTTAGATAAGGTATAATTATCCCTATTATAGCTAGCTAGTAAGTGGCAGAGTAAGAATTTGTAAAAATTTTACTTTTCTCCAATCACTGCCCCCAATGTGCTAGTTCAAATCTTATTTTCCCTCTCTCCAACCAATATCCCAAGCAGATCCCACCACTTTACAGCCAACACTGTTAGTAAAACAGTTTATTTCAGCATTGACAACTCAACTGTATTTGTGTTTAATACTCCGATCTCATATCCACGGTTAAGATCTCCTCCTGTTTCCCTGTCCCCCCAGCTCAGCTGAAATTGGGGTTGAGGTATATGCAGCAGAGAGAGGACAAAGGATACTCCTTTGCCTCTCCTCTCCCCTGCTTCAGGTTCTAGAACCCTCTGTATTTCCCACTGGGAGGAGGGGCTGGGGAAGGTGGCAGAGTGGTCTCTATTGGCCGGCTGCTGTTGGTGGAGGTTGATCCTGGTTCCTAGTGATCTATGCTGATGGTGACCAGGCTTTCCTGGGATGATACCCACCTTTATCCCACCCCTGCCCTGATGAAGAACCCGCAGACAGGGCAGCTGTGTCTTCCTTTCATTGCCTTCTCTAGTTTGCGCTCCAATCCCCTCCAGATGGCTGTGCCCTTGGCTGGCTGGCAGCCTCATGGCTTCTGCTGACTCTTCTAACCCCCCTGACATTCAGTGTGGAGTCGCACAAAGTTCTGCTGCCTCCCGACCCGAGAGCCCTCCAGACAAGAAGGCCCTGGTTTCTATGTTCATTTCCTGGGGAGATAGCCAGCATCACCCAGGAATTCCCTCCCTCCCCGTACCCTGACCCAGGGAGGCTGGGCTGGGTGTGTGCGTTTCTGTACTACGGTGAACATCCGGCCACGGAGTGAAGTCTGGGCCCACTGCATGCCACCCCCCCCCCCGGGGCACTCCCCATCTCTGCGAGGGGTCCCCAGGAACCTTCCTCACTTGATTTAGGTGCAAGGAGAACCGGTTTAGTGGCTTTTTACTGAAACTTGAAACTTGAGGCGTTTCTTGCTCTCTTTGGAGTTTGTCAGGGGATGGAATTCTTATTCTCCTTCTCTCCAGCTTTGATTCTGTTCAAAGGGGTAGTTGAAAACTTCCCACTTGGCACCCACTTATTGTCAGTAAAATGACTGTGGTGGCCTCACAACACACTCCACGTTGTGCAGAATAGAGAGCCTCTCTTCCCCCAGCCACTGAAGGAAGGTGGGCTTCTCTCTCCTTGGACAAATTTAGGTCATGGGCCCACCTGCAGAAATGTCCCCCATGGATGGGCTTAGGCCCAGGGGGCTCACCCTGAAGCTGGGGGTGGGGTCAGTCCCATCCCACTGCCGGGCTGTTAGTTCAACAAGACGGCGTGAAATGATGTGGAAGAGGCATTTGCAGATACGCCTTCTTGGCGCTTCCAGAACAACCAGAGCACAGCTCTTAAGACATTAACTGACTTACCTTCCTTCTGGTCTGCCTTCCCTGTGCGACCAGAAGTTCCTTGAAGGCAGGGGCCATGACCGTTTGGCCCACCCCTCTAAACGTTCCCGTGCCTAGCCTCATGCTTGGCATGTCGCTGACATTGCAGTACATGCTCGCTAAGCTGAATTCAAATAAAAGGAAACAGAACTTGGGACCGCTAAGGATTTCTGATCTGCCTATCTCAAAGATTAATGGGCTTCATTTACATGCAGAGGCAGCATCTACTCTTCAACCTGCTACATTTTTCTTCTTTATTTGATATTTCCTAATGGACCCCTAGGCTTTGCTTCTTGCCTCCTTTGTCCCCCCATTCTACCGTCTGTGGTTTGCGTGACAGTTTCTGCCCATGTTACCCACATTTGCGGAGCCTTGCCTGGTACGCCTAAGGATGATCAGCTCTATAACATCTGTTTCCTGGAATGTACTGCATTTTCATTGCATCTTAAAAGCGGAGGCATCCTATATGGAGTTACCTTTGGGGAATTTGGTGTGGAGTACTATTGATTTATTTATAATTCATATACTCACTTCTGCCAACAACAAAAAAAAAGGCAAAAAAACCAAAAACACAACAAAACCTTAAAGCTGCTGAGGAACAATAAGACAATACTCTAGAGTTCTGTCCCAGGATTTTAATTCTGGTTGTCTCTAACTCACTGTGTGACCTTGGGCAACTCACTTGACCTTCCTCGGCCTCAGTTTTCCTCATCTGTGAAATGTAGGGCTGAGTATGTTGGAGGGGGAGGTGGGTAAGTGGATAGATACATGAGAGGTACTGCTTACGGTTCCCTCCTGCACCACATTCTATGATGTTATGAGTAGGGATGTGTCAAAAACCTTGTTTGATATGCACAATTACAAGACAGTAAAGTACGAAATGAACTGTGGAAGCACAGGAGGAGAGCTCGCTTATGAAAAGTAACCTTTTTAGCTATTCTGCATCATGGCTTACTTGTATTGATTGACAGAATACTTCGGGAACCTGCTAAATGTTGGCATTAACGTTATCGCTAGCACATGTCAGGACTGGAACCCCTTGAATATGATCCGGCTTTATTATTTTCCTCTCTGTTTTTGTGTTTTTAATAATGATGACACACCACAGATAGATAAAGACGTTTTAATAACTCTCTTTAGCAAAAATGTGTTCTGGCACCTGCCTCGTTGCTGATAGCTGGGATCATTCATACCATTTTCAGAGATCATGCCGACAGAAAGCCGACTTAGCTTCTAAAGCAAAGTTATGACTATAATTTTCCTCAATTGCAGTCTAGTCTCATTTGATTTGTGCTCAAGGGTACTTCAATTGGATTGATTTCCACCAGTTGGAATATCTGACTATAGCTGGAAGCCTGAAAAGGAACTCACTGCACTGATTCTATTAGAAACCAAATGCATTTGGTATCCAGAGTGACCAAGGAATCGGTCTGCAGATTGGAGGAGAGTCAGGGGACAGGGGGTTGGGGGGGGTGTGGGCGTCAACCTGAACTTGTATGGCGCCTTACCCAGGCACAAGAACCCTCCAGGTGAATTAACAGCTTCTCCTCTTTGACAGTAATTCGCAGGCTTCCCATGCATAATTTTCTTCTGTCTTCTGACTGGAAACCAGCAATGACCGTTATGACGGGAGAAAAGCTGACATGAGCATTTGTCTGTTAAGAAATCCCTATAATTAAGTACGTTAGTTAGTCAGCATTCTGCCTTGTTTCTATTTTTATCCCAAGACCAGCATCCTCACAAACATCTTTCCCACAAATTTCTGTGTTCTCTTTCTTGCCAAAAGTTTCCAGAGTCCATTTTAATCTGTGATTAAATCAAAAGGAATCTCCCACACTGTTCCCAAGCCCCTTGTATCTCTGGAAAGCAGAGAAGGTCATATATCAAGTCCAGACAGTCCCTTAGCACTAGGCTGGGGGCACCATTCCATGGGAAAATGGGTGACCAATTGAGCTGCTCTAAACCAGCATCTGCTAGATGCTTCCTTTTTTTTTCTTCTTATTTTATAACAGAGAAAACAGATGCCAAAATGGATTTGTATTTATGAATCTTTTGTCACTTGTCAGGATTATTTTCCTGTTCATCTGAAGTTGTATAAATTCATCTAGAACATTAAGTTCTTAAATGCAGTTTCATTCCCTTGAATCTACTGTAAAGGGTTTGCAAAAGAGGAAAAAAAAAAGAATTATGGTACATAACAGAAAACGACTGATGAAAACATAGAGCCATGCAGGATATATATTTTAAGAAAAGGTTTCCAAAGAGGAATCCATCATGGCAGAGCCGTAAAGTATATACTCTATCACAAAAGTTCTAGACTGTAAAATCAAGATGCCTATTTTTTTCTCCTTTAAAAAATATTCTATTCAGGACATAAAACCACAGGCATTTTTCTTAATGGTGCTAGCTGAAGAGAAAACTAACAAACAATAAAAAAAAAAAAAGGCCAACTTATTGCCTGTGGCAGTGGGGGTAGAAAGGCAGGTGGAGAAAACTATTTTCTTAGAGCCTGTGTCAGGATAATCTGTGTTTTGTTTTCTTTTGTTTTGTTTTTATGGGTGGAGGAGAGGGCTCAGAGGGGGCAGAACTTGTGAATTGGTCAGTGTGGGCTAGCTTATGCTGCAGTAACAAAGGACTCAATATCTCAGTGGCTTCTAACAGCCAAGATTTCTTTTTGTTTGTCCCAGATGACCTTGGCTGTAACTTTGTGCCATGTCATCCTTGTCTCAGGATTCAGGCTGAACAAACAGCTTCTATGCCAGACGTTGTTGGTTGTTGAAGAAGAGGAAAAAGAGAACATGGGAACTCCATGCTGGCTCTTAAATCTTCTATCTGGAAGTGACACCTTTCCCTTCTGCCCACATTTCATTGGCCGAAGCAAATCATTTGGCCATGCCAGAGATAATAGGATGATAGGGTGTAAGGCCATCTGGCAGGGAAGGTCGGTCCCAAATAAGAATGACCATTATATAGTCCACGAGCAATCATAACAATGGCTTCCTGGAACTTGTAGAATAGGACGTGTAATTGATGGAGGCTCCAGCTGATGCACTTTGGCCTATGTTTGTGCCAAGGCTATACTTCCCCTGTCTGGATATAGACACAGATATTTAAATTCTGTACTAAATCAGTTGTTCAGAGTGTCTGTCCTGTTTATAGTTCTTCAAAGGGTGATGGGCCCACTCATGGCCTCCTGCTAAGGAAGAAGCTCTTAGCTGCCATGTATTACACCACGTAATTCTGGAAACCTCTGCCTAAAGTATTTAGAGCAGAGGTCTAGATCAAAGAGTAGCCAATAATAGACTGTGAATAGCTTATGCAGTGATGATGTGTGAAAAGCTCTGTCTAAATACATGCAATAGTGATTAAAGGGGAAGGGGGGGAAAAAAAAAATCAATCAATTCTCTTGGGATTTAAACTAGAACTTGCTTTAGTTTAGGTTCCCCCAGGGGCAGATGCTGAGACAGTAACTTGGGTATAGAAAGTTTATACAGGAGGTGTGAAGATTGATTTTGCATTAACCTGACTGGCCTAAGCAATGCCCAGATAGCTGATAGAACATTATTTCTGGATGCGTCTGTGAGGGGGTTTCTGGATGAGGTTAACATTTGATTCAGTAGACTGAGTGAAGAGATTCACCCTCAGCAATGTGGGTGGGCATCATCTGGTTACTCAGGGGCCCAAATGGAACAAAAAGGCAAAGGAAGGTCAAATTCTCTCTTCTTGAGCTAGGATATCCATCTTCTCCTGCCCTTAGACATAGGAGCTCCTGGTTCTCAGGCCTTTGGAATCTGATTGAATGATACCACTGGCTTTCTTGGTTCTCCAGCTTACAGATGGCAAACTGAGGGATTTCTTGGCCTCCATAACTGCATGAGCCAATTCCTAGAATTTCTTTCTCTTTCTTTCTTCTTTCTTTCTTTCCTTCCTTCCTTCCTTCCTTCCCTTCTTTCTCTCTATTATCTATCTACCTACCTACTTATCCATCACATTGGTTCTCTTTCTCTGGAGAACCTGAATAACACAGGAGGTGATCCCAGGAATCACAAATAAAGACTAGGGAAAGTGGGACATGTAGGAGAGAAAAATTAGTCAAGAGTTAATGAGTGGTGGGGCGCCTGGGTGGCTCAGTTGGTTAAGTGGCCGACTCCTGGTTTGGCTCAGGTTATGATCTCAGGGTACTGAGATGGAGCTGCACATCCAGCTCCATGCTCAGCATGGAATCTGCTTGAGATTCTCTCTCTCCTTCTGCCCCTCCCCCACTTGCTCAAGGTCTCTCTCTCTCAAATAAATCTTTAAAAAAAAAAAAGTTAATGAGTGGTTACCACCGTGGGGCACCTGGAGCTCAGCTCTATTGAGACCACTTTGAGAAACCATATAAGACTCATGTAGAAATCGTCCTGCTGGAAGACATGGAAGCTGGACAATTTCCTCACTGAGTGCTCTCCCCCATCAGTTGTTGCTTCAAAAGCATTAACTCCTTCACTCTTCTGGGTTGCACCTGCCACCACTGAGCAGGCTTCCATGGATCAAGATGGAGAAGTTGAAAGTCGCTTAAACTGGGAAGTTCAGCCTGCCGAAGAAAACTGTCTACCACAGCTGTGGTGAAATAGGTAAGTTGATAGCGTCTGCAAGGACTTATAAGGAGAGAAACAGGAAAAGGAATAGAAAAGACACAGAAGGGCACGAAGCAGAAAGCCCCATAAGTGAGCAAAAAAATCAAGAAACTGACACTATGAGCAAGAAGCTGAGAAGTAGAAGAAGATATGAAGCAGAGAAAACATATATATTGAGAAGTTGTTTAGTCCTGTGGTTGATTAGTCTGGCTGTTTACCCAGAGATTGGGAGGAGCTATTTCTGCTGAGGGGATTGACCCTTATTTTCTTCTCCATTCTCTACCTTGTAAGGCAACTTCAGTGCTTTTTAGTAGATAAAATTTCTTTGTGATCTTTTTATTACTGATTAGAGATTAAATCCCTAGTTTCAAGGAGAGGATAGAAACTAGAAGTAGATTTCCCCCCTAAATGCATTTGTTTTCATGCAGATTCTCGGGGTATGGGTAAAATGTGAGCAAGCATTAACACTACCTTCTGAGTTTCTGAGACCCAATGGGGAAGAAAGAGGAACACTTGCCCAAAAAGGGAGTGCAAAGTGGTTATGGTTTCTTCTCATTCCTGTTTTGGTGCTGTGGGGTGAGGCTCATTGACACTTAGGGTGCAGTTCTTTCAAAGTTTAGGGCCCTGCTTTTGCTAATGAGGGAGAAAGAAGCTTTCTGCAGTGGGTATCAACAGGTAGAGAAGCAACATCATAACCCTGGTGTGTGTCGTATTGCTTAGGCTGCCCAGTGAGACCGCTATGAGGTCCTTGCTCTCTTCAGGGCCAGATGAGTGTAGGTCTCATTCTTACCAAGGATGGCTGAGCATTCAGAACCCACATATCCCAGGCCCAAGTAAGCCACTGATCCTTTTAAAATACCTAGCTAAAATCAGTCATACTCTTACATTTTAAAAGTAAAATTCATTCCTAAAAGGAAATAGTTATATTATTGTCAAGATGCATTATTCAGCTTTATATTTAAGGTCTATAAATTTCAACTACTGTAGGGGAGAGTTTGGGGACCAAAGAAAGTCTTGTTCTACAGTGGTATTTGTTTGGCAGGGGTAGGAGTTGCTCAGGACCCCTCCAAAGAGATTGCCCTCAAGATTAATACAATGATAATATCTTATAAGCTTTATCTACTATCCCTTCCTTTCTTGGCCACTGGTGGAACATTTCACCAAGAAAATATTCCAAACTTCTCTTATCTATTCTCTTTCGCCATCAGAATGTACCTGTGCAGTGTCCCATTACCATGGTGCTTGTCTGAGGTGGTCAGGCTGGGAGTGGCTTCTGAACTTTCCTAAACTGGGATTTTGCCCTTTTCATGGAGAGCCCTTGAGGATGCTGCCTGTCCCAGGCTGGGTTCTCAGGGAAGCAGATGCCGAGATAAAGTTAAGAGGACAACGAGTTTATTGGGGAGTCATACCTGTGAAAGCAAAAGAATATGAAGCAGGATTGCACAGAGGGAACTATCAGACCATGATACAGATGGGATAAAGCTTCTGCCAGGCCAGTGGAGAACCCCAGAGCAAAGACTGCCCATTATAGGAGCACTGTGTTGGGTGGAAGTGGCTAGATCCTGTAGCACCATCTTGCTCAGTCAATGCCTGGGGGATACCCTGAGAAGAGCATGACCTTCGCTTGAAAGGATAGGCAGATCCTAAAGACATTATCATCTGAAGTCTGTCAGTGGCCCACGCTCCTTGAAGCTGGCCGGTGAATTCTTTCTCAGAGAGAGATCTGAGTGGTGCATCTCTGTGTCTGCCTCGGCTGACTTAACCAAAGGAAAGATTGTATACTGTGGACATTTTAAGGTATTTAAGGTAGGCTGAGGAGAGAGAAATCTTTAGTGTTTATAAATTATTTATTCAGGGCCTACTTTGCGCCGACTGCTTTCACAAAGCATGTGTCTTCTGACACTTTGAGCAAAAGAAGAAAAAAGAGAGAAGAGATGGCTTTTTTTTGTTGCTCCCTTCCCCACTCCTTGTTGTCTATTGTTTGTCTGTCTTGCTTGGCAGAATATTTAAATCTTGCTTATCTTTCAAGGCTCAGATCAGGATTGTCATGGTGACAAAATATTTGAAATTGGGACTCTCCCAGAAAATCAGGGACTTATTCGAAAGCCTGTGCCTTCAGATCAAGCGGGGGTGGGGGGGCAGAGGGGGAGAGAGAGAATCTCAAGGAGATTCCCTGTTGAGTGTGGAGCCCGACACAGAGCTTGATCCCACCATCCCAAGATCATGACCTGAGTCGAAATCAAGAGTCAGAGGCTTAACAGACTGAGCCACCCAGGTGCCCCAGAATTTTTTTTTTAACTTTTGTTTTCTTTTGGCCTTACCAGTACCTTAACCTATTTTATATTTCCTAACACTATGACTGTTTTTCACCTTCATCAAGTGCATAGCTCCCTGGGGCAAGATGTAGGTCTCAATGCTCCTATTAGATACCTGTGGCTTGTCCTGGGTCAAGTCTCCACATTTTTAGGAACAAATTCCCTGCTCTATCTAGACACATATTGACATCTATCTTTCCTCCCTCCATAATAAAGACAGATTCAGAGAGGAGTTTTATGTAACAAGTTTTCTCTCTCTCTTTTTAATTATTCTTCTCTGTATCTTCCCTTCTGTGGCATTTTCCCCAAAGATGGCTACTATAATCTCTCCAATTCCTTTTTTTAAAAGATTTTATTTATTTATTTGACAAAGGGAGAGAGAGAGAGAGAACAATCAGGGAGAGCAGCAGGTAGACCGAGAAGGAGAAGCAGGCTCCCCGCTGAGCAGGGAGCCCGATGCAGGGATTGATCCCAGGACCCTGAGATCATGACCTGAGCTGAAGGCAGATGCTTAACCGACTGAGCCACCCAGGCGCCTCAATCTCTCCCATTCTTTATGCTCTTCAAGAATCTTGCCATTTCCCCATTGAAAATGAAGTCTAATTCACTTCCCTTTGAATCTGGGTGGGCTTGTAATTGCTTCCATCAATAGAAGGTAGCAAAAGTGATTGTGTGTGAACTTTGAGGTTAGATTACATAACATTACATTGGGTCTTTTGGGACACTCACAGTTGGAACCCAGTCTCCATGCTGTGAGGAAGCCCAAGCATCCCACAGAGAGGCTCATGTGGAGAGGGGCTGAGGCCCTGGGCCCATACCCCTGGGAGAGCTCCAACCCTGCTCCAACTTGCCAATCATAGAAGTGGGCTGTCTTGAAAGGATTCCTTCAGGCCATAGTCTGACTGCTCAGACTGAAGCCATATGAGACAGAGATGAGCCTTCCTCACTGAGTCTTCCACAAATTGTAGACATATGGACAAAATAAATGACTATTGCTATTTTAAGCCACTATATTTTGGGATTGTTTGTTACTCAGCAATAGCAACTAAAACACTTTCACTTTGTGGCCTCCTCAAAGATAATTTATTTCTGCCCTTTTAGTGACTGCTTTGATGGATCACTCCATTACATTGTACTGTGCAGTGATCTCAGGGAAAGATGACTCAGTAAGTTAATTTCTAGATGATTATGATATATTCTCCAAAAATGCTGCTTTTTCATAGTGTGGTAGCTGAGGATTTTATTCTTCCATTGATGGTTCTTAAGTCTGTAATGCCCCCTGGCCATTTTCATGGATGCACGAATCTTCACAACAAGGTTTGGAAGATTTACACAATTAGGATGAGAACAAGAATGATCTGTCATGGTGCTTGTTTCCTAAACTTCTAGAAGTGAGTATTCCTATTTTTTATCTTACTTAGATTTATGTGAAGCTCTGACTTTGAGGAACACTCACTTCTCCCACTTTTCTTTATCCCAGGATTTTCCAAACTGGGTTCTGTAGAACCATCTTCCCTAGAACATTAATAGGTTTTCTGCAGAGAGGCAAATTAGTTTAAGAAATACCACAAATTTTCTCATTCTCTTAGAGATTGATGATGCTTCTTAGCATCCAAGAGTCTTGCAGTAAAGAAACTGGTTTCAATTACTTATTTATTCCAACAGCATTTATTGAGCATCTATTCTGATTCAGCCTTTGTGCTGCGTGTACAGCGGTCAACAAAAATACGTGGTCTTCCCTGAACAGTCTGGTGGGGAAGACAGCTAATTTGTAATTACAAATTGTAATGACTACTGTGTAGGAAAAGAACCATGTGCCACAGAGAGAATGGTAAGGGATCTGCGTTAGACTGAGGGACAGGAAAATCGTCTCTGAGGAAGTGATGTTTCAGCTGAGACTTGATGGAAGGGGTATGTTAAGTAACTGAACAGTGTTCTAGACAGAAAACGCAGCACATGCAAAGGCCCTGAGGTGAGAATGGTGTCAACAATGAGAACAACATTGAATATGGAGGCAATAAGGAAAGGCCCATGTGAGTGCAGGAGGGTGTGGAGTAAGACCAGCCTTTTGCAAATGATAACTGGTGGGTGCTTGGGGGGCCTGTCTGAAAGGCAGGGAGCCAGGAACCCACTGATCATGTGTTTGCAACTGCACAAAGTGACAGGCCGATGAGACCACATCACATTTTACTGTGAATGCAAATGAGATTCTGAATCAGTAGGTCTGGGGTGGGGCCTGAGACTCTGAATTCTACTCAACTCCTGGGTGATGCTGATCCCAGGACTATCACGTGAGAATTAAGGGTATAAACTACCTCCCTCAGGCCAAGTCTGTCAATTCTCCCTTCTCTCTCAAATCCTGATCACCCGGTCCCCGCTTCAGGTTGTCTGGAACATAAATAACTCAGCTATCCTTCCCTTCTGAAGGGTAATTGCACTTTCTTATGCTCAAATTTCTCTTGCTTATCTTTGTTTTACTCATCTCTGGCTCTTAGCATAGTTGGTGACCAAAGTTCTAAAATTTCTTTTTGTAAAAGTTTAATTTTAAATGTGGTAATTAAACTCCACATAGCTTAGATAGTGGGGCTTTGTCAGGGGAGTGGTGGTGGTAAGGAAACCCAGGGAAACCTTCCTGGAATTTTTCCAGAGACAATATCCCATGCAAATACTAGGGTGTGCAGTCACCTTAGAGCAATGGAAAAACAAGTTCAGAGTATGCTCATGACCAACACGATTCCTACATTGAAAGGAGGAGTGGGGCCCATGTCCTTCTACATTTAGCCTTTACCAGGCTTTACCCCTTTGCTACTGAAATGGCTGGTTTTCCTTTCCTACCTGTTAAATTCTTTCTTGCTTCACTTTCAAACTCACCTCCTATAGGAAACATGTTCAGGCAAGGCAGGGTTAGATGTGGACTCGTGTTCCAATGTGCTTATCTGGAGGCCCATCTACCTGTGCTTTGACTTGCTTTTAAGTGTTTGGGGGCCTGGGTTTTGGGGATACAAAGGCCCTCCTTTGCTGTGCCAGGCAGAATGTATAACATGCCTTCTGTGCCTGAGAATAGCTACAAGAAGCTGAGTGTCAAAGATCACAGAGTGAGTTAATAGAGGCTCAGAACAGAGAGCTATCTGGTCCAAGGTCTTGTTCAGTGATTTATGGCTGTTCTGATATTTATCCAAACTCCATGTACATTCTTGGGCGTCTGTTGACTGGTTGCCAATTTCCGGAGGCAGTTTTCCCCAGTGAGATGGGGACACCAGTAGGGGTGGATGAGATCATTTGGGAACACATACAGATGCACAGCTTTTATTTTAGGGGTTACCTATTTATTTTAATGAATATTCGAGAAAACCACAATGAACATATTAAACCCGTGACTTCATAGGTTCTCTTTTTTAGGGTAAGGCCAGCCAGGGTTAAAAAAAATGATTGATGTCAAGTCAACTTAAAGACACATAGTGGGTAAATAGTAGTATAGGCTATGAGGGAAAAATCACAAAGGTGGTATGCAAATTATGGAGTCCTAAGGGATTCAACACTAACGATTTAAAATGTTACCCTTCTCAAGGGAACCGCTCTTTGATGGAGCGTGTTTATTTATTTAACACACATTTATCAAGATGAATATGATATGACTTTTGCCCTTGAGGAACTAACAGCAAAAACAGACTCATAAACAAATAATCACAGTACAAAAACAACAGCTAACATTTACTATAAACTAGTCATCTGTAGGTGCTTTGCATGCCAATGATCTCATTCATTTTCACAGGAATGATTGAAAGTAGATTTGGCTTTTATATCCATCTTACAGATGTGGAAGCTGAGCAAAAGGGGATTAAGTCACCCAGTTGGCAGTAGCAGAGCCAGGATTAGAACCCAGCCAATGTAGCTTCAGAGCCTGTCCTAGTAGCAAAGCCCACACAGGCCCAGGAGAGAACAGCTGACCGAGAGACAAACTGGGAGAGCCAAGGAAGGTCTGCTCAGAACAGGGAGAGCTCAGTCTCTGAGAATTCAACATAGCAAGGACAAGAGATGCAACAGCAAGAAGATGGGATAAGGCGATTGAGCTGGGGAATGGTGTAAGTCATTCAGGGTGTATTTGGAGTTTAGGATGAATACTAGGATTAGTGGAAAGTAAGTTTGCAGTTTTGAGGCCTACTGTGGTGAGAGGACCCAGATTGATAATTAGCTTAGCTTAGGTTTTCCAGAAGCAGATCCTAAGCTGTGGATCTGGGTGTACATTAAGGAAATGCTCTATGGAGAAACCAGCAAGGGGGAGAGGATGAAGGACAGGGAAGAATCAGACAGGCTTACAGAGCGAAGTTCAGGCTAGTCCTGCAAGAAGCTCTGGGGCAGAAGTTGGGCTGTCCTTAGCCAAGGCTCCCACACCCAAGAGTCATTGGTTAGCGGCCAATAAATTCCCAGGAACTTCCAACATTACGTACACGTGGGCAGTAGCCTGAGAACAGTCTTCCAAAAAAGATCTCCAGGTGCTCCCGGTTGGGGGAAACAAACAAACAAAAAACAAAACAAAAAAACATGCTGAAGGCAGGATTATAAAATGGTAAAAATGGATCTGATATGAAGGGAGCTGGTTGTTGGGGGCACTGCCGTTATCTGCGATAATGAAATTTGGAATCAAAAGACATCTTTCTGGAAAGGCCATGTTGAGGACAAGGGAAGCGACACAATGTTATCCAGCTGGTATAGCTGACCCAATGGCCACCAGTAAATCGTTTTTGGTAGAACCTCCATTTTTCCTACCATTGGCCTTCAGTTGTGTCCTTCCTCTCAAAATAATATTCTCTATTTTGTATTTAAGAATTGAAAACTTTCTATGAATTTATCTTAATTCCTATGAGAGTTGTCAGACAAAAGAATCTATTATTTTGTCATTTATAAAAACCTTAATGAAAAATGTGAAGACCAGAATGATTATTGAGGTGATTCAGCAACACATTGGTTATCTTGTGAATTGTTTGTTTCATCTATTTAATATTTTTCAACTTATTATTTTTTCCAGGAGATATGGTTCACGTATCAGCCAGGAGCCCTTCCTTTGCTTGTTGAGAAGAACAATGAAGATGGAAGATGCTTTGTTTAGGTTGGAGGAATCAGCATTTGGCTACCTCCCGCCACCTCTCTTCTAGCTTCTTCTCCTAGCTGCATATAATACTCTGCATACCTTGTATTTAAACAATGGGACAATGCAACAAGGGTCCAATCTATGGTTTGGATCCCACTCACTTTACTTCAAATAGCACAATCACTCTGTTGGAGCCGAATGTCTAGCTCTTTCCTCCTCTTATTGTGTGCATGTTAATTGAATGTTTCTGATTTTTTTATGATAAAATGTTGGAACAAAAGTAATTTCTACATATCTGAATAAAATATGTGTCATCTGGCAAAAAAGAGAAGGAATTAAAACTTTAAAAATTAATGTAGTTCTATTGAATTCAAAGGGTTCAGACTTGAAGATCAATAGAAGATTATGTAATTCGTAAGTGCCATAGGTTTACAGAGAGCTTCTGGGACTTGACCCAATCCTGCTAAGACAAAATTGATTGGGGAGTCCTGGATTATCAACTTAACTGTAGACAATAGTTTAAGTCAGCACCACCTTAAATCTTGTAGGATTGTTAAAGAAAGGGACAGTTTTCAAATAATTTTATCAGGTTTAACATGTGTTAGCAATTCAAAGTTTCCATCTAGTAGAATTCCAAGCTAAATCTAGGTCTTTTGTCAAGGCCAGTGGTATCCAGTGGACATATAATAGGAGCCATATGTCATTTTAAACTTTCTAGTAGCCATGTTTAATCAAAGTAAGAAGAAACAGGTGAAATTAATTTTAGTGAGATTAAATTTAATCCAATATACTTAAAATATTACAATTTCAAAATGTCATCAAAGTTGTTAATGAGGTATTTTACATTTTTGTGTATGAAGTCTTTGAATCCAGTGTATATTTTAGACTTACAGTGTACTTGCAGTATTGGACAACACAAGTCCAGGTAAATGAAAAAGCATAGCTCAATTACATCATATGCCAATTCAACTTATGCAAATTCAAACATATGAATGTCACCTCCCCATTTCTCTAGAAAAAAGAAAAAATGTCATGTATGTAGTGTGGACTGCTCAGTTTACATTCTGCTCTGTGAGTTTCTATCCTGGACTGGGTATACTTCCACAGAGGTAAACTGGATCTCTCCTACCTGCCCTGAGCCCCCACGTGCCTCTTATGATATGCGTGTCTTGCCACATTTAGTGTTTTCCTGGTGTTTAATGATTTTTATTATTTCTTACGACATGACCTCTAACACAAGCCAGCTGCTTCATATGACATTCATTTGAAGAAATAGTCATGAGTTCCATCACTGGAAGAAAATCTGCCTGTGATGGGCTCAGTGAGAGGTACCAATATGTTGGTTTCCAGTATGGAGCAAGAAAATATGACCACAACAAATCTAGCCATCAATATGCAAGAGAGAAAAATTCCTCTACTCTATGGGTAATTCAATGGATCTTCAAGAGTAATTTTGACTTTGTTTCACCTTATGGGTGGAAGAGTCACAGGCAAATCTTAGTCTGATGCAGTAAAGTGGGCCCTTCATTACATGGTCCTTTATTCAGTCCTTGTGATGTACAAGACATGGTCTCCTTCTTACCCCAACTCCCACTTTATAGACACTCAGGACCTATGAGTGCTACCTGAGAGAGCTGATGGATGGAATCACACTCACGCCTCCTTACCCGCTGCATTGTCCCGTGCTCACTGTCCTTCTTCTTCAAAACTTTGCCTTAATTCAAAATTAGCTTCTCCTGTTTCATTCCCTCGGAACCCTGCTTCCTTTCTGTTGTAGAACAGCTGGCTATTTTGATGAAGAATTGGTCCTGCGAATGCTAATCCATGGATCTCTATGGTAGGGTTTGTGCTGAGAGCACATGTCTGGACAAACAGAACTCCCTCTTCAAAGAAAAGACTTTGAAAGCAAGAATGAAGTTGGACAGCTCTTCAAATGGTTTCAAAATTACCCCTGGAATGAGATGATAGGGATCTTACAACTGGGTCTCACTGTTAAATGCTGGTTGGTGCTTGTAAGCAATAACGTAAAGGTCTTCTTGGCAATTCAACTTTGTGATTATAACAACTCTTTCTCTAGATTTGGCCTTCTCATGTTTTCCTTGAACTTTCTGCCAATTTTTCCCCAGATTGCCTGGAAAAAGATCCTTTACCTTTTAGGGCTATTTATCTTTTAAGGCACTAAAATAATAATTTGTGATATCTTTAATAGAGTTTAAATGAATGAATAAATTTGGCTTTTATGGTATTTGAAGTTTATAATTTCAGCTGTAAAGTGGGATTTTTATCGTTTTGTGGACTTAGGCAAAAGTAGATGTGCATCCAAGCTAATATAGATTTCAGCTTTTATGTATTAAAAATTGAAAATTTATAATATATTCATCAATGCAGGAAATTAAATGGTATCTTTATCTTTATAAAAATTGAAAACCAGTCATTATATCTTGTAATAGAGATTAAATAAATAAAATAAACTTCTAACATCACAAAAATTTGGCACTTTCATTATTTTTCTCTAAATGTGGTGCTTGTGATAGCTCACTTGGCACTATGGTGATATTACCTTTGGTTAGTAATTAAATCGGGTCTGAGAAATTTTGTTTCCCACTAGATTCTAAATTTCTCAGGGTCAACTCCAGGCCTCTGTATCCTTGGCATCTAGTACATAGTAGGCCTATAGTACGTATGTTGAACAAACGACGGGTAACTTTGGGTCCGTCAGGTCCCAAGAATTGTGACTTGCAGACCTGAAAAGGCTTAGTGATATGATTCCTTAAATATGAGGTATGAGAGGGCAAGGGAGGGACTGAGTGTCTAGTGAGCACCTACTGTGTGCTGAGCATTCTGATCCTTGTTGTCACAGACAACATACTACGTCTATGATGCTAGCTTAGGTACCATGACCTATCTATATTCATTGAATACTCTTAGCCCTTTAAGAATGGGGAGCAGACTGGGGTACTTGGATGGCTCAGTTGGTTAAGCACCTGCCTTTGGCTCAGGTCATGATCTCAGGATTCTGGGATCGAGCTCTGTGTTGGGCTCCCTGCTCAGCAGGGAGTCTGCTTCTCCCTCTCCCTCTGCCCCTTCCTCCTGCTCATGCTCTCTCTCTTTCAAATGAATGAATGAATGAATGAATGAATAAATAAAATCTTTAAAGAATGGGAAACAGACCAAATCCTATTACAGCCAAGCCAGTTATAAGGAGAAACCATAGATAATTGAAGTACTACTAGGTTCTTGTTGGTGGTTCCTTTATTTCAAGAACATTCCAGGACAAGGAATGACTTTGTATTGTTCCCAGTGTCCACTCTAATGGGATTAGCCTTGGAATAGTTTCTTGGTTATTATCCAAGTCTTCCTGGCTCATTTTAGAGTCGCAAGGTGAGGACAAGCTCCATCCCAGAAATTCAGCACAGGGTCATGAACTCACTTGTTCTAACTATGTTCCAAGATAAAGTTATCCAGAGAGTGACCTCCTTTGTAGGAAAGCCACTATCACATCCATCCTGGATAACTCCACATAAATGAAAATTCTAATATCTAACTTGTCCATTGAGAATGAAATGAGTTTATTTATCTGCACAGTGTTGGCAGAAGGTATCAGCTATCTCTTGTCAAAACAATGCCTTGTAACAAATGACCACAAAACCTCAGGGGCATGTGACAATAAGTGTTTGTTGCTCATACGTTTGGATCCACTGGGGGTTGGCAAGATGGTTTTGCTGATCTAGGCTGGGCTTGCGCACATGTCTGCAGCTTGCCCGGCTGTCAGCTGGCTGATCTAGGTTGAGATAACTTCTGCTCAGGCCCACATGTCTCTCATTCTCTGTCTGGCCAGCCTGGGCACTTTCCCATGGAGGTGGCAGAGGAGCAAGAGAACAAGCTTTACTGGGCAAGCCCATTGCGAGTGTCTGCTTATGAGACATCTACTAACATCCCATAAGTCACAAGCCAATGTGAACACATGAATGATTTTGATTGAGTCTAGCATCTAAGAGTGAGACGGGTCACTCTGCCCGTGGCTTTCAAGCAAACCATATGGCAAAGGGCATGGATAAAAGGAGAGGTGAAGAGTTGGAGACAGTCCATATTATACCCCAACAGACAATGGATGGTTCTAAAGAACAGCTGTCAGATTTTTGGCTATCCAGCATCTGAACTTCTTTCCTACATGTGAGGTATTTCCCACCTCACAGGTCTTGGTGAGAGGTAGAACCCATCTCCTCTAAGGTGAAAAAACTGGAGATACTTGGTTTCCCAGTGTTTCTGGCCTTTACTGTACAACACCATGATCTAGTCCTAGCTACCCCAATATCTTTGTCTGAAACACTGAATCTGGGGCTGGAATGCAAAGAAGTGGGGAATCCACACAGGTGGTGGTTGGTGGAGGCCACATACAGTTTCAGGGCAAGATGGCAGATGTGTCCACGGTGGGTTCTCATGAGAGGCAGAATGATTGCATCAATGGCCCCAATTTGTCACCCTCCCTGTATCGGGACCTTTATTGTGTGGCCTTTATTTAGTGGTTCCCTCACTAAAAAGGCAGAATCTATTTCCCTAGTCCTTAAACCAAGACTGGTCTTGTGATTTGCTTTGGCCGATAGAGTAGATGTTGGTGTTGCCTGTTCTGAACCTAGGCCTCAAGTGGTATTACATGTCTTTGTAATTCCTTTGCTCCTCTGCCATCTCCATGAGAACGTGTCTGGTCTAGACGTGGTGGAGGATGAGAGACAGGTGGAACAGAGCAGAGTCACGCCTATCACCCCCAGCGAGGCTAGCCTAGAAAAGCCAATAGCTGGCCAACGTGGAGCATCATGAATGGCCCTGTCAAGATTACAATGCTGCCTTGGTAGGATTACAGTGCTGCTTCTAAGTGACCCCAAGTACACAGGCAACCAACATGTATTATCATATGTCCCTGTGTGTTTGTGGTTGTGTGTTAGCATCATTGTAGACACAGCTAACTCTGATACACCATGTCTAGTGCTAGACTAGTTGTGTGCTGCGGTTTTGAGTGGTCCCGTCTGTCTAGCATCTTTCTTCCTGTCTATTTTCAGAGCCTGATCCTCCAGAGTTCTTGGCAATTATGCATGTTACCCAGTATCTTTTCAGCAAATTCCCTTTGTGCTTGCATCAGCCAGAGCCAATTTCTGTTTCCCACACTTTGGAACTCTGTCTAGTACTATGCAAGTGTAGTGCTAGCTCTTATTATTATTCTCCCATCTCTGTGTCTGTTTGAACTGGCACTTACTTCCTAAACTTGCTTCATTCGCGAATTAAATAGCATCTGACACTCTGTCTTCCCGAAGAAGCCTCTCCTGACTAATTGGGAAGTGCCAATTTCTTCTCGTATCTCCTCTTCTTTGTGTGCCAGCATCTTCTCAGCTTTGTCACTGCCTTCCACCAGACTCAGAGCAACAGTGAAACCACTGCCATTGTTCTCACATACGTGATTCATCTGTCGGGTGTTTACATAATCATCAGTGTTTGTTCATGTCAACATCACCCATTATAGAGTTTAAATGTGTGTGGACACAGATGGTGTTGAGTTAATTGATTTTTGGAACACCATGTAGTCATTCACTTGATTTAGGTGAGGACATCAGCCTGTTGATGATGGTGAGTAAGTCAGATATTGGGTAGAGATGGCAATTGGTGGCCAGACAAATTTGCTTTAAAGGGGGTTGTCTGAACTGAGCTGTGTCTCTGGCTTCTCTCATTAGAATCTAAGAAGTCTATTGGGAGCAATTGGCATAATGGAAAAAATGGGAACTTTGGAGTCCAGAGGCTGAGTTTGCATCCTGGCTCTGTGCATTAAGCAAATTACTCAGCCTCTCCAAGTTCAAGTCTCCTGAGCTCTTAAATGGGGACACAACAAATACCACCCCTGTTCATTGGTCAAAGTTGCTGTGGCAATCAAAAGAAATATTGCTCATGAACATGCTTTGTAAACTGTAAAGAACTATACAAGAGCAAAGGAATAAGGACAGATGCTAAGATATTGAACTTACTTTTAGGGAGGACCCGGAGAAGATAAGAAGTCAGTGCAAACCAGTGTTCAGGTAGTTACTGAGTAATAAATTCTCAGGCCTAGTCAGGAACTAGTAGCCACTCTTTAGGAACCAGTACCAGGTCAGGAACCAGAACCTGACCACATCAGGCTGGCAGACAGGGATGAGGAGTCCATATAGTGGCATTAGTCCATGTAGCAGGGCATGATAATGCCAGCTAGCATGGCCCTCTGAGTCTTCTAAAGCAAGAAGCCCAGTATTGAGTGATGCTAAAGAGTGAGTCCTCTAAGTGTAGTTATTGAAGTGAGGTTTAGAGAGGGCTTATATCAGATAAGAATTGCCTTTGGCCAGAAGTAATAGAGAACTGAAACATAGTGACATAAATAATAATTAAGGGTTTTATTTTTCTCACCTAAAAAGAAGTCCTAAGGTGGGCAATTGAGGGCTGAAGTGGTAACTCCATGAATAGAGACTCAGGCTCCTAGAAATCCACTACGTCTATTCTTATAATGTGATCCTTTTCCCCCCATAGGAGCTCAAGATAGTTGCCAAAGCACCAGCCATCATGTTCATATCTCAAGCGGGAAGAATGGGAGAGTGTGCATACCAGGTGAGTCATTCTCCTTGGAAGAATTTATCAGAAAACACCATCTAATGACCTGCTTACATCTCCCTGGGCAAGAGGGGCTGGCAAATGTGCCTTTCTGGCTGGGCATATTATTATCCTAAATAGAATTAGGGTTCTGAAAGGCTGGATACTCTGTGGGCAATTTGCTGTCTCTGCCATAGAATTCTTATGCTCTGACATAGTAGGAAGGAAACTGCCTCTGTGCTAGAAATGACCTTGCTGAACCTGGTAGGGACTGGGGTGTGTCTAGAGAGTTAGGCACTGTAGGAGACACTGAAGAAGAGTGACACGAGAGCAAAGAGCATAGGGCCGTGCTGTCTAACCACAGCCCGCTGGCCAAAAATATATGGCCCCTTGTCTATTTTGCTAGGGCCCATGATCCAAGACCGGTCTTAAAATTTCTGAATGTTGAAAAAAAATCAAAATAATATTTCATGACTTGGGAAAATTATATGAAATTCAAATTCCAGTGTCCATAAATAAAGTTTTATTGGAACACAGCCACATCTATCTATTCATATTATCTCTGGCTTTTCTGCTGCAATGGCAGCATTGAGTAGTTGGACAGAGACCATATGGCCTGCAAGCTTAACATATTTACTGTCTGGCCCTTTACAGGAAAAGTCTGCGACCCTGGGAAAAAGTGAGATGTGGTCGGGCTGGAGAAGAGTGTGGGAGAGGCAGCCACCCCATGGTGGCAGAGTGGCTGGAGGACCATTTAAGGATGGACAAGCTTAGGCAGGGTATTTTAGGGGTTGAATTGTGTCCCCCGAAATTCATATGTTGAAGCCCAGACCCCTGGTAAATCAGAATGTGACTGTATCTGGAGATAGGTCCTTCTAAGTGGTAATTAAGTGAAAATGTGGTCATTAGGGTGGGCCCTAATCCCATATGACTGGTGTCCTATAAGAAGAGGAAATGAGAACACAGACACATGGACGGAGGGAGACCATGTAAGGACACAGAGAGAAGTCAGTCATCCACACGCACACGTCAAGGGGAGAGGCTTCAGGAGAAGTGAACCCTGCTGACGCCTTGATCTTGAACTTTCAGCCTCCAGAATTAGGAGAAAAGAAATTTCTGTTGTTGGAGCCACCCAGTCTGTGGTGTTCTGTTATGACAGCTCTAGCGCACCAACAAAGGTTCAGTCAAATTGTTTGAGTTCCTGAAATATCACCTCTTCCCTCATCTTCCTCCCAGAGCTTCAGTCTTGTCTGTGAGAAGCCACAAAGCCTTGCGTGAAAGTTTTAATTTATGGACATCGAGGGGGAGGCCAAGTTTCATGTGTGGGTCAAGAACTGTCAGATAATCTGTGAACACAGGGAGATAGAGGTGACTTTGAGCACTTACTGAAACCTTCTTCACAGAAACCCGAGGCAGGGCTCTGGTTTCTTCCCGCTGTGTATTTAAGCACTTCTCTGGATCTTAAAGTTCCAGATCATAACATGGTTAGAACCACACTAACAGCAACAAACCCCAAATAAAATAAACAAAAAAATGATTTTGAAAGCCATCTCCTGGAAAGATGTATTTCTTTCAAGTCTAAGTTGATAAGGGCTGCACTCTCCCACACATTTTTTTCCCCTATACTTCTCCTAGCGTAGAGTCCTTCCATGCTTGGGCAGGTGTCCTGATTTTATGGGAGTGTTTGTTTTAGAATGGCTAGCTCTCAGAGGAACTGGGACACCTTCTGCCATTCTCTGAGCCCTGTGACAGGGAGAGTGAATATCTGTGTGGGCCATTTCCTCACATGGCCATAGTGTTTTTGGCTGTTGGCATGGTACCACCTGAAACCTGCAGCTACAGATCCAAGCTTGATCTCCAGACATGATTTCCTATAGCTTAATCACTTCTTTGGATGATGAATCTCTTTGCTGGCCATTGTGCAATGGAAGGAGGGAGAATGATCCACCTGGAGGATGTGTGAGGGGAGGGTGTGCAGCCATTGTCATTTGAGGGTTAACATCTTGAAGTACCGCCATGGTCTGTCATGAATGGAAAGTAGGAAAGATTCAGGGTAGCATCTGGCCAAGCTGGGGAGAAAACCTGCCCATCATTTCAGGCAAAATCCCTTGGATGACCAGGATCCCCCTTCAGGAATGAAGGACAATTTCTCCAGCTTCTGGGAATGCTGCCGGCAGATGGTCTCCAGGTGGAATGACTTCTACCCAAGAGGGCCGCCTTGCCCAGGGACATTCTCCTCTCCTAGGGGTAGGGCAAATCTAGTGACTGACCACATGGGGGTCTACAAGCCTGGCCCCTTCATCCCTACTTGGGACTGCTCTGAAGGGCCATCCCCACTCTAGAACTCTCCTTGGAGGTGGATGAGACTTTTCACGTTTGATTTTATTTTCTGTTTTAACAAGGCAGTCATCACCAGATGTTTGAAACAAAATACTCCTGAAGGAGAACATTTCAGTGTTCTGACCTTCCAATAACATGGGCAGTGGAGGAGGAGGAGTGAGATAAATCTTCTGTCTCTAAGAATTTGTAAAGCTTTCAGAGCATGTGTACAAGTGGGCCACATTTAAATAAAAGAAAATGCAGCATACCCAAACTCATAGAATGGAAGAACTGAGGGCCATGGTTTCTAATTCTGATTTAAAGATTATAACTATATAATTACAATCCATATACATAGAACTATAATTCATTCACTCATTCATGTGTTTCTCAAATATTTGTTTGTTGGCTTATTTATTTATTGGAGGGATTCACTTTTTTCCAGCTTATTAAGATATTATTGATCTACAACACTGTGTAAGTTTAAGGTGTACAACGATGATTTGATACACGTATATATTGAGAAATGATTACCACGATAAGATTAGTTAACACCTCCACCAGCTGATGTAATTACCTTTTTGTGTGTGTGGGTGGTGAGAACATTTAAGATATATTCTTGGGGTACCTGGGTGGTGCAGTTGGTTAAGTGTCTGACTCTTGGTTTCAGCTCAGGTCGTGATCTCAGGGTTGTGAGATTGAATTCCGTGTCGGGCTCCCAGCTCAGCGTGGAGTCAGCTTGAGATTCTCTCTTTCCCTCTCCCTCTGACCCTCCTGCTCGTGTGCTCTCTCTCTCTAAAATAAATAATAAATCTAAAAAAAAGATATATTCTCTAAAAGCATGGAAAGCCTCATGAATTTGGGTGTCATCCTTGCACAAGGCCCACACCGATCTTCTCTGTATCATTCTGATTTAGTGTATAGCATATGCTGTTAAAAAAGCACTATCAAATATCTATTGAGAATTTATTATGGGCCAGATATCATGTTAGGTTCTGAGGAACCATAATGGGCTCTCATCCTAGTGAGGGGATGAAACCAGAGAGAGAAACCAGTAAATAAATAAATACAGCCAAAGTCAAAAAGTTTGATAACATACTGTTGGTGAGGCTGTAGAGAAACAGGCAGTCTTACACATTCTTGGTAAGAAAATAAGTGGAGGACACTTGGCAATAGCAATCAAAATGGCAAATGCACATACCCAAGGGTCCAGCAATTCCACTTCAGGGAGTCCGTCCTAAGGTAATAATGGTGCAAAATATCATGAGCACAAGATTATTCACTGCGGCATTATTGGTAATAAGAAAGATTGGAAGCAACCAGAATTTCCCCAAATAATACATCCATATAATGGAATACCATGGCGCTGTCTAAAAGAATGAAGCTCGGTACAGGAGGATCTGCAAAATATATGAAGGTGCAGATGCAGACCAGCATAAAAGCATTTGTGTACAAAAGGGGAAGAAAAGAATATACTTAAGACTATCTATTATATATATATCTTATATTATATATAAATACACTTAATATACTTAAGTATATGTATTATATAATCTATTATGTATCTCTTATATCTATATCTATATATCTATTTTATATGTTATATTATATATGGATATACTTAATATACTTAAGTACTATATACTATATATAAGTACTATATTACTATATACTATATATAGGTACTATATAACATATATACTTCCTATACTTAAGTGTGTATACACACATACACACACAGATATACTATCTCAGGAAGGATACTTGAGGAATTAACTGTTGCCTCTGGGGAAGGGAACTCGATGTCTATTAGATAGGATTATCTATTCTTTTTACCTTTCAAATTACCAATCAGGTGAACAGATTGCCTTTTCAAAAAATAAATAAAAGTTGGAAATTTTAAAAAGATATAATTAAATGAGCAAAGTCCTCATGCAAGTACGGATATAATACGAGTGGGGTCCTAAATCGATTTTTGTGTGAATTAGACCTCTGATGGGGAGAGTCGGTGTCAGACTAGACGTCCTTGAATAGCCTCAGAATCCTGTGTGATGAAGAAAAAAGGGTTTCTATTTGAGGATGCTAAGCTCCTTTCAAATGCCGGAATTCTGGGACTCAATGATTTTAAGAAATTGAAGGATAGTTGGGAGCAGAGGTTTGTGTATATGGGTGGAGGAAGGGAAGCTCTAAAACCGAAAGGTGAGCCAATCAGGGAAGGCCGTTGATTCGTGACCCGCCCGCCACGCAAAGGGAGGCCGACCTGCCTCCAGGGGCTGATGTCAGGGGTGCTGTGCCTTTTTAAGTCAAACCGAGGCAAGTAAATTTAGTCCCCGAAGTGGGAGGCTTCTGAATAATTAAAGATCGTTCTCTTTGTTTGCTTGATCTATATGTTTCTATTTAGTTAGCCTACTGCTGAGGGAAAGATGCAACTTCGTGACTTGGGCAACTGTCGAAGAGGGTTGAAGGGAAAAACAGAACAAAGATTTATTAGGTGATTTATCTCAGTTTTTAATAAACCAGGGAAGAAATGCTACGAGCCAAGAAGCAGCACCGAGAAAAACAAGCCAAGGCCGGCGCCAAAAATAACCCACAGAAAAGATGCTTGCTTGTAGCAAACAGGATGCCACCGGGAGCCGCCAGCCCGAACTCCTTTTCGAGGCTGGACAGCGGTTCCCAAGCTACGTCTGAACCGTGCCCGACCTGGGGCAGCCCCCGCTGGCCCCACACGCACCCCGCCTAGCCTCATCCATCAGGGTTCATCCGCAGCTGGAGTGCTCCGTCCCACAATCTCTTCTGCTTTCTTGCACAGAGTTTGAGTGACCTCCATAGGTCAGATCTACTAGCTGTTTCACTGCTGATCTGAAAGACGGAGCATCACCGCAGTTCAACCTCAACACGGTTCGTGTTTATTCCCAGCCTTCCTAGAATGGCCTTGAGGGGGTTCCTCTAGGGAAGGGCATTCCCGTTTGTTACTAATTCCCACGTTTGGGTGAGTAGGAATGGAGGATGTCTTCTGTGCACTCAGGATAGTTTAGAATAAAGGACTCATCCTCCCTCAGTCAGTTGGGAAGAGTCCAGTTTCCCAAGTTCAGCTACCATTGAGAAGGGCATTTCCTGGAGAGTCCCCGGGGTCCAGGGCACCCCACCCCTCCCTGCCTCTTGTCCCCCTGACCCCTGAATTTCAGAGTGACCCTGAATCTGCTTCCTGTCAGACTAGGTCTTCCACACAAGCAAACCACCCCCTGCCCCCACACCATACCTTCAAAAAAAATTGCATGTGTGATAAGATACATATAACACAAAATTGATCATTTTAACCATTTTTAGGGGTACAGCCCCGTGGCTTTAAATGCATTCACGTTGTTGTGCAACCATCACCACCATCCATCTCCAGAACTTTCTCATCTTTCCCAAATGAAATTCCATACCCACTAAACACTAACTTCCATTGCCCCAGCCCCAGCCCCTGGCAACCAGCGTTCTACTTTCTGCTTCTATGAATTGGATTGTAGGTTCCTCAGATGAGGGGAATCATACAGTGTTTGTCCTTTTGTGACTGGTTCACCTCACTTAGCTATCACATTCGCCATGTAGAATGCCCCGCCTCCTGCCCTGTCTTTGGTTTTTGTTTCATCCCCGCAGGCTCTGTGCTCTCTCCTCTCACCCCCCACCCCACCCCACATCACCCCCACTCCTTATTCTGTGTACTCCCGGAGACCCTCACTCTGAAGTAAACAAAATCCTTACACTCATTGCGGAATGTGGCCTCTGTGTTTCACCAGACGCTTAACCTAGAGCAGGGGCCCCAGATCCCATTCTTTAAAAGTGGTACCTTTGCAAGAATTGATTGTAAGGTCACATCCTGACAGGAGTTATGATAAAATTATCAAGAGAGAAGAGAGGAAGCAGTAAAACAAAGAGACCAGGAGACAAGAGGGAGGTATTCATAGGGCCACCCCCTGATGCCTCCTCCACAGCCTTTTCCAGGGAAGTTCTCCTCATTATCCCACCTTTCTGGAATTGTCCAGGGCTTCCCGCATTAGGAAACAACAGAACCAGAGCAGGGGGTGCCGGGGCTCCACAAATATCAGTGCTTTTCCCAGTACTGAGCCTGTGTGTGTGTGGGGCGGAGCATTACAAAACTCTCTCAGAAATACTACTTCTTTAATATCTTCATTTTCTTCCTGTCAGTAATGTGAGGACTGATATAGCTGGAAACCCATTGGTCCAGGCTAATGGGATTTTTGCCAGGCCCTCCAGGTTGTTAATCAGGTATCCTGGCTGGGAGTTAGCAGCTTCGCTGGGCCCGCTCAGGTCAAGAGTGACCCAGTTTTATTGGGAGAGTGGGACCCTAATTCTTCTGTTATTGTACTTAATATGATTGGCCATTATTTCTAAGGGAAGGGAACTGCTGGTGAGCTCCTCGCAGATTTCTCTGGAAGGGCTGTCTGCAGCTTCCACTGGGCCGTTTCTTTCATCAGCTACTTGTCAGGTCATTTGTGATGGGTTGAATCGGACACTTACAAACAAGAAAGCTCCTTCCTACTTGATTCATCAAACGCTCTCCTTGCTGGCTGTTGGATTTTATTTGCATTCCCAGGCTGAGCTACGGAGCCATGAAATATTGTTGTATTTGAAATAGCTGAGTTCCATGGCAGTGTTCAGGTGGCTCCCTGTTCCAGGGTTTGGTTTTGGTTTTGGGGGGTGGGGGTGGGAGGCGAATTTTTTCTTACCTGCCATCACAGATCAAGGCTGCGCAAGAGCGGGCTCCAGGGTGGTCTGGACAGGCTTAGGAAGTCGAGAAGGAAGGTATAATTTGGTGGTCTGAACTGGGCTTTGGTGGATTACTCAAACCGCTGAGTAAAAGAGTTATGGAATTCTGTGTTGTCTTGAAAGGGTATCTCATCCATCCGTACCTTGCCCCCCGCTGCTTGACCTGCTTTACCACATTGCTTCTGTGAAAGGGATCCTTTGCCCCCACCCCCCCCACCCCCCTTGGTAGGCTCTTTCCATACAAAAAGTCCCTGTTACCTGGAACTGTTATCTTTTGCCTCAGTTCCCTGATGCTGTGGGGCAGGCCCTTATCTGTACTGTTCCCATTTGAGGTGGAGAAAAGCTAATTACCACCCTCCCAGTGGCTTTACTCAGCTTCCCTTCACTTAGAAAATGAACATTGTTGTCTTCTCCAAGCCCACCGAAGTTTTCTTTGCTGAAGCCTGGCACCCCTTGCCCATCTCTGCTGGGGAGATCTAATGCGTTAAGTCCACATTTGAAAGAGGAGGCTTTGCGTTTGCCAACGAACTTTGTGTTGGTGATCCTTTAATTCAGGGACTGGGAGAGGGCTTGCTGGGGTGGGTTAGGGCACCGTGTGGGAATGAGGAGCCAAGGGCTTAGGGTCTGCAGCTGGACTGCCCTTTGGAGTTCCAGCTCTGCCACTTGCTAGCTGGGTGACCTTTCATAAATTATTGACCTCTCTGTGCCTCAGTTTCTCTTCTATAAAAAGGGATTATAATGATCTCTTTTATAGACTTTTTGCAATAGGATTATAAGAGGTTACACTATACAAATGACTTAGCACAGCACCTGGGATATGGCACACTTAATAAATGCTGGCTATTATTATAATTATCATAATCATTGCCACTATCGCTCATTAACTGAACTGTGAGCTACTTGAGGACAGGGGCCATGATTTTCCCGGAGCAAAGCAGGGCCCCAAATATTTGCTGAGTGAGTGAACAAATGTTACTTAGTGCAGTCTTTCCTTTTAGCCTTTTCTTTTAGGACAGATTCTTGAGGTTTCCTTTTGTTTTCCTCCTTTGGTCTTAAAGACAACAAAAAAGTAAACGTGATTTTGGAAAGACAAGAAGATAAAATATTCTCCTTGTCCTCTATTTCCATCTGGTCCTTTTTGTAACGAATTGTTGTTTAAAAATATTTACTTCCTCACGTCCACTTTCATGGGAAAAGCCACCTTTCCTGTTCAGTGGATACAGGGCTAGGGCACGTGCCTTGCTTTGGCCTCCTAGGGTGTGGAGCCTTCTTTCTCATTCCTTTCCTTTGGGCTCCGGCCTAGGATGACTTTGACTACTGGGGTGTCATGAGGCTGCCGGTGGGCATGCGTGGAGCAGACCTGAGTCCAGTCTGCGTCAGAGGATTGCAGCATGATGCGAAACTGCCCAGGTCAGCCCTGTCTCAACGCGTGGATCTGCTAAGATAGGGGAAGTATGTGCTTATTGTTTGCTGTACAGCAATAACTGGCTGAATGAAATGTGAACGTAATTTGTACACAGGCACCGTCCAGACATAATACCACTTTATTTTTTATTTATTTATTTTTTAAAGATTTTATTTATTTGACAGAGAGAGACTGGCGCACAAGCAGGGGGAGCGGGAGAGGGAGAAGCAGGCTTCCCGCCGAGCAGGGAGCCCGATGTGGGGCTCGATCCAAGGACCCTGAGATCACGACCTGAGCCGAAGATAGAAGCTTAACGGACTGAGCCACCCAGGCGCCCCATCATACCCCTTTATATTAACCTTTTCTTCACTACACATTGTGTCATAGTTGGGTTTCTCTATGTCGCCTCAGAGGTCTTATAATTTTCAACTGGCAGCAAAATACTTTATCAGATTCATCTAGAAAATAATAGCATAGTAATACTGACTCATAAATTGAGGACTTCGTGTGTGTCCGGTACAGTGTCTTGTGTATATTTAACCCTTTCAACAACCATAGGAGGTCAGCCTCGCTTACCGCGCCTGTCTCAACGCCACAGGTGGTGTGACAAACATTTAGGCAGATGAACTCTGGGACCAGACGCCTGAGCTAAATCCTGGCTCTGTCACTTCTTAGCTGTGTGACCTTGGGGGAGTCACTTACCTGTTCATGCCTGTTTCCTCACTCGTAAGGCTGATGATAATAACGGTATCTACCTTCTAGAGTAGCAATTGTGAAGTTTTAATGCGTTCATACACTTAAACATTGAGGGCCTATGGAATTTGTGCTAACTATTCTTATAGTTGAGGAAGCTGAATTTCAGAGAAGCTAACAGCTTGCTCGGAGTCATATAGATAGTAAATTATAGTAAATACACTGTGTCACCTAACTAGGGTACTTTAATGAGTCCCACATTATTGAGCAAGTATTTGGATTTTCAGGTTTTCCTGGAAATTATAAAATAAAAATGCACAGAAAAATAAATTGCTCTGGCTAATGTTGGTAGTAAAACTGTTAAGCGCCGTCCAGGGAAGCGGAGACTCTTGGCTAACGGACTTTGGACATTAAGGTTCACCATCAAGTCCTGTCTCAGGCAGAGAGAGAAATGGGGTTTCAGAGGGTTTAAGACTTGGCTCAAAGTCCTCCTGGGAATTAGTGACCGGGAAAGAAGAGCTCGGGTTTTCTGATTCCAGCCCCGGGGCGGGGGCGGGGGCGGGGGGGGGGGGGGGGGGGGTTTCATGGCACCAGGTGGTTTTCCTGAAGACAATCAGTAATTGTTCATTTAAAGCAAAAGGGAGCGATCCATTGAAGATTAATTTTGCTCTACAGCAGGGTGACCCACTTAAAACGTAGCTAGGGTTTTGTTTTTCACTGCTTTAGCAAGAAGCTCTAAACAGTTTCCTTGCTTGTGTTTGGGCTGGAGAATAAAAAGTGAGGTAGGATGATTATTCCTTTCCCCATCATGAATAAACAGCCTTTTCTTCCTCCCGGATGCTGGTGGGAGGTCTGGTCTCTCCTTCCGTGTTAGCATTCCCCATTGTTTTGAAGGCAGAGGCAGAAACATTCCTATTCCAGGGTCAGAGGCAAAGCTGCTTGTGGGGCTCTTTGTTCTGAGGGCCTGAATCCCTCAATCACTACCCCGATGTCCTACTGAACAGAAGGGGAGTGGAGTAAATCTTCTGTACATCCAGTGTTGAGAAGGAAGAGGATGGATTCCAGATGTGCAGCTATGGTTCCTTGGGGGGAGGAAAATGGAATAAGCGATGGTTCTGGTTGGCAAGCCATGGGTGCCTGAACCCATTTCTGACCTGGTTCCCCTGTCTGGAGCCATGGGAGGAATGGCTCTCTGCAGGAGTGAAAAGGTTGAGGACAGCAAGGGGTGTCTGTTGCTGAGGGTGCAGGAGAGAGACTGGATGCTTCCTCTCTCACAGGCCGCCATGCTGGGGGTTGGCGTCCCACCAATCGGCTAGTATCATCCATTGGCATTGGAGCACCAAAGGTCATGGTGCGAAGCAAAGACAGCAGGGGTGGGAGAGGGCTGGGGAGACCCTAGTGCTTTCTGAGTTAGTGGGGAAGTCAGGCTGACCCTTGTCTTCCAAGGTTTGTGACCTCGAGGTCTGTGTTTTGTCTCAATAGTTCACAGGTAGGCAGGTTCTTGAGGTAGGGGAGAGACACTCAGCATCACTTCTGTTATGGTAGTGGGAGCAGGAGAGGGTGGTGGCAAGGACTTGGGCCTCTTCTAATTTGATTTGAAGGCAGAAGAGAGATGGGAACATATTTGTACCTGAGTGTTGTGAAGCTCCCTGAACCAGTAACAGTCGTAACTGCTACATGTTATTTAAAAGAATGTTAGCAAATAATACATTATATGTTAAAAAAAAAAAAGAAGATAGTAGGAAGGGAAAAATGAAGGGGGGGAATCGGAGGGGGAGATGAACCATGAGAGACTATGGACTCTGAGAAACAAACTGTGGGTTCTAGAGGGGAGGGGGATGGGGGGATGGGTTAGCCCGGTGATGGGTGTTAAGGAGGGCACGTTCTGCATGGAGCACTGGGTGTTATACGCAAACAATGAATCATGGAACACTACATCAAAAACTAATGAAGTAATGTATGGTGATTAACATCACATAATAAAATAAAATTAAAAAAAAAGAACGTTAGCAATGTTCTTATTTTTCCAATGGAAAAAAAAATCAAGGGTGCATCATTCTGATTGACCTGTAATATTTCTGCAGTGTCCCCAGGAGAGCAGTGGCCAGAGCAAAGGCTATGAAATTTTAAATGTGAAGTGCTTTTATATTGAAACCCAAACTACCAAGCTTTATTCATATTGCAAAACATTTTTAAAATCGTGCGGAATACTTAATGACGTGGGAACATTTTCTCAACGTAGTGCCAAATGCAAAAAAGCAAGTTCATCACCAGGGTGCTCAGTGTGGTCTCCTTTTGCGACACTAAATGGATAGATCTCTGCAGAGAAAAAAGTCTGGAAAGGTGTATTCCAACAAGACTCACCGTGCTTATTCTTCGTTTGATGCAATAATGGGTGCTTTTTATTTCTTCATTCTGCTTATCTGCACTGTTTGAATATGTTCATGACAAGCACGTATTGCTTTTGTCATAATGTCCATGACAAGCACGTATTGCTTTTGTCATAAGAAAAAAAGCACAACATAGGTTTTTATTTTTAACAGCTGAAAGCGAATCTAAACAACAACAAAAACTCTGCCGCCTTTGTGTTTCGGATGGCGAGGAGAGTAGAGCTCTTTCATCTAATGGGGGTGTCCATGTCAGGGCTGGAGGATAATGACTCAGAGGCAGTGGAAATGCGCCAACGGAACAAGTTTCCAACAGGAAAGTGCTTGCCTGGGTGACCCCCGGGGTCAGCTGCAGAGCTGACTGCAGATTCCACAGAGAGAGAAAGAGGATCCAAAAGGGCCTGGGGTTGGGTCAGTTGGGCGGGTGTGTCCCACTTAAAAACAAAGCTGCTTTGATGTGCTTCCCAGCGGGGCGGGCACCGGAATGCAGGGCCCACTCTCTCCTGCAGCCATTAGGGACTTAGAAGCATCCATCTCCAAAGGGAAGATCCATCAGCTTTGTATCAAACAGGAAGGAAAGATTTACAGGTAATTTTCCCATCCCTGTACAGAAGTATGATTAAGCATAGGCTTGGAAGGGTTTTCTTCCTCTTTCCCCCACTGTAAGTAGAGCGGCTTTGTTTTTCCTCTCATTCCCCGCGATGCTTATAATGACTTTTATAGACACTTACTAATGTTCGGTGCTCACATCGTGCCTTCCTCGCGTCCATCAGGAGATCAAGGTGTGTGGACTATGCCATTCCTGGCTCTGATGGGGAACTGCCAAGCCGTGGGGTTCTGGGCTGCTCTGGAGATCTGCAGGCCCAGGGCTCCCATGGAGAGCATAGTGTCTTCCTCCCAAGGGCTCCCATGGGCTCACGTGGGGGTGCACTCTACCCCAACCCCCATATTTTGGATCAATGAACTAAAAGAATGTTTTAGGAGAGAATGGGGGTCATTACAAGGCCAACTCTCCTCGGAAGCCCTTTCTTGAAGACTACAGTGGTATGGCACCGAGAGCTTGAGCTGGAGTTGGACAATCATTTGTTCAAATTCATGCTCTGTCATCGACAGGTTGTGTGATCTTAGAAAAGGCAACAAATTTCTTTGAGACTTAACTTCCAACATTTATAGAACAGAGATTACCTTCCTGTGTCTGGAGGTTGTATACAAATATGGTATAGTGCTGGTCTTCTCTGTGTTCCAGCTGAGGGGGTGCATTCCAGAGTGAGGTGCTAGCTAGGGCTACCTAAGCAGGGCTTGCAAGGAGGTGCAGACCTACCCAAGAGAGAATGCTTAGAAATGTGTGTGTGCTGCCCTCAGAACCTCACCTGGAAAACTTAGAGGCCAGAGGCAAAGGCTGCCTAACTGCTCTGAGGGCATGAATGATGTCTGCCTCCTGAGGTCACCTGGGAGAAAGAAGCAGCCAAAGGCCACGTGAGGAGGGGCAGCAGGAAGGGAAAGAGGAAGTCCATGAGGAATGGCCTATGGAAAGGCAGGGAGTTGTAGGGGTCGTCTGGGGGTGCAGTGGGGAAGCACTGTCCATGCTAAGGAAAAGAAAGCAAATGATCCCAATGATGGGCTGAGGTGGAGGAGAAGTGGTCCTGTTCCTGAAGAACCCATGAATATGCCCATGAGGAGGACAATCTCAACAGCTTCCAGAGCATGGAAACTGATGTACCATCGTGTCCGTGCCTACCAGGTGAGCTCTTTCCTTCACCTGGCCTCTCCCTCCGTTCCCTCCCACGCCAACTCTGGAGGAACAGGAGGCAGCCTAGTGAGCGAGGAGGCTGCGAGAAGGCAGGACTGGGGAAACAGAAGCCAACCACAACCTCTACATATTGCAGGCTTCAAGGCTGCAGCAGGCCAGTATGGAGGAGGAAAGGAATTTGAATTTTAGATGACGTTTGGAGCTTTTATTATGACCTGAGAGTCAACACAAAATGGAAGCTAGTCTATTTTGTGACTAGGAGTGATGGGAGGATTTTTTATTACATAAAAATGACCACAAATATCATGGAGTTCACTCCAGCTTCCCTGAAGGGACAGAATGAATCAGCCCCATGAAGTGGTTTGAAGGTGAGAGTTGAAGATAATAAAGTTATTTTTTTATTGCCCACTAAATCAGTCAGGGTTCTCTAGAGAAATAGAACCAATAGGATATCTATCTATCTATCTATCTATCTATCTATCTATCTATCTATCTATCCATCCATGCATCTATCCATCCATTCATCTATCCATCCATCTATCTGTTCTATCTACCCATTATTGACCTATTATCAATCTATCTAATCTATAAAATTTGAGATTTTAAGATAAATTGGCTCTCATGATTATAGAGGCTGGCAAGTCCAAAATATCCAAGGTGACCTGGCAGCCTGGAGACCCAGGGAAGAGCTGATATTGCAGTTCAAGGCTAAAGGACATCTGCTGGCAGAACTTCTTCTTCCTCTGGGGAAGTCAGTCTTTTCTGTTTCAGTCAACTGATTAGATGAGGCCCACCTGCATTATGGAGGGATATCTGCTTTACTCAAATTCTGCTAATTGGAATGTTAATCTCATCCCAAAACACCACAGAAACATTCAGAATGTTGTTTGAGCAAATATATGGGCACCATGGCCCAGTCAAGCTGACACAAAATTAACCACCACACCACTATGAGTCTGTGTATCCATATTATTTCCTGGGATACGTTTATGAAAGTGAAATCTCATAGGATACATGTCTAAAGTGAAAATTTTACGTAGAATTATAAGATTTTTAAATATAGTGCCAAGTTACCTTCCAGGAAGTTGTTTTTAAAAAACAATTTTCAATTTTATTCTACTGTATGAGATTACATGATTCTACAATTCTCCATACCTTCATGACCCTTTGGATATTATTTTTATGAACCTTAGGTATTGTCTTTAAAAAGAGGATTTGCTAATGTGATAGCCAAAAATTGGTATCTTATTATTTCAATTAGCATTTGCATTTTGATTATTGTGAAATTTAGCATTTATTAGCATGTTTATTGACCAGATGTATATTTCCCTTGGCTCTTGACCTCTTCATGGTTTGCCAATTTTTCTATTAGCCTCTTTCAGACCAGTTAAATTTAAATATATATTTTAATCTGACCAGTCTTCAAAAGGAGAGGCAAAGTTCCAAACAGCACTGATTTACAGCTCAGTGAAAGGACAACCTTGTGAGCCCAGCATTTACTTTCTCTATGGGGAAATCAGAACCTATGCACATTCTTCTCCCACTAGACCCCTTTCAGGTTTAACAAAACAATAGTAAGTGTGAGAAATAAACAATCTAAGGACAGAAAACTCTCAAAAAAAAAAAAAAAGCAAAACCTATGACACAAAAATACCACTGTTACCCACAGATCTTCAAAAATGAAAAATTAGCTGCCTGTGGATGGGCTAATCTTATTGCATTGTGGCCCTAGGAGCAGAAAGGGGACAGATGGTCATTCTGCAGACCCCATAGACAATTGCTCCAGCCTTTTAGGGGTGAATTATTCTTATCACCCCAAGGCATCAAGAAACAATTCTAGCATTGTCATGAGCATTTTCAGGCCCTGGCCCAACATTTTTCAAGAAAGGTCTTAAATTATTTTGCCATTAAACCAAGCTCAGCTCCATCTCTCAAAGAAGGATAAAAAAGCTGTTTGACTACAGAGCTTTTTAGAAGAGACTCAGGGTTTGGGGAATCTTGTAGAACAAAATGTTTGTCCTTCTCAATATATATATTTTTTTACTTTCAGAGTATTTCTGAGGCTTATCCAATGAAGGGTCATGGGGATAACAGGTGTCTCACTGTCTTCCCTTGGTACAGTCAACGTAATTTGGCAGGAAGAGAGGCTACAATCTGGTTCTTATTTTACCTTTCTCCCCACCCCCCAAAGTCTTGGGCAGCTCTCTGAGTTATTGAAGGTCCAAAATCTCTCGAAACCCTCCAATCCAACAGAAATAACCAATTAGGTGGTCACCACTGTTCTCTAATAAGCTGAGGTTGCAAGAATGAAAGAAACCAGAATCCTTGAAGTTCTATACCTTTGCTATTTTAAGCTCTTTGGAGCCTGTTTCTAAGGGTTCTGGTTCCAGAAAATAATTAGCAGCAAATGGGAGCACTGCAGGAAAGCCTGGAGGACATTGGATGCTCTCCAGGGACAATTAACTAGGAAGAGTTTCTTGGAAAACTGGAACCAGCATCTTGTACCTGTTCCATTTTCCTGGTTATCTCCTGGTTGGGTGCTTGGAAGAGAAAAAATGGAAATTTGGCTTTCCTGCAGACTGGGAAAGTCATATAACAGGGGAAGAAATATGATATTTCTGTGATCTCTCGGCAGTGACGCTTGCTCAGTTGCTCCCAGAGTCACTCTACAGTGTCAGACAGTTGGGTGTCTTAGTCTCTGCTCGAGCTGCCATAACAAATATCATAGACTGGGCAGCTTCAACAAGAGAAACATATTGTCTAGGGACGCCTGGGTGGCTCAGTCGTTAAGCATCTGCCTTCGGCTTGGGTCCTGATCCCAGGGTCCTGGGATCGAGCCCCGCATCGGGCTCGCTGCTCGGCAGGAAGCCTGCTTCTCCCTCTCCTACTCCCCCTGCTTGTGTTCCCTCTCTCGCTTTCGATCTCTCTGTCAAATAAATAAATAAAATCTTAAAAAAAAAAAAAAAGAAAGAAACATATTGTTTTACTGTTTTGGACACTGGGAGTCTGAGGTCAGGGGGCCAGCTGGTCACATTCTGGTGAGAGCCCTTGTCCTGGTTTGCAGATGGCTGTCTTCTCATTGTGTCCTCCCATAGGAGAGGGAGGGGGGCGGAGCTCTCTGGTGTCTCTTCTTATAGGGGAATGAGAATGAATTCCATCATGAGGGCCCAGCCCTCATGACTCATCTAAGCCTAATCACCCCCAAAGGCCCGTCTCCAAATACCATCACACTGGGGGTTAGGGCTTCAACATGAGCTCGATATGAATTTTGGACACAATTCAGTCCACAGCAGTGACATTGATTAAGATGGGGGTGAAGTCCTGATGCAGTTCTCCACTTCTCCTTTCTCTTCCACATTTCTTGTTGTTTCTTTGTTCTGTGTGGTGTGAGGTCCTGAGGCGTAGATCCTGTCTCATAACTTGTTAGCCAAGATAAAACACTGAGGCTCTTGCTGTAGGACTTCTCATCTTTCCTCACTATGAAAGTGATGTTGGCTATCTCTTTGAAACGTGTCAGTTGGGACGGCTGGGTGGCTCAGTTGGTTAAGCAGCTGCCTTCGGCTCAGGTCATGATTCCAGGATCCTGGGATCAAGTCCCACATCGGGCTCCCCACTCAGCAGGAAGCCTGCTTCTCCCTCTGCTTGCCACTCCTCCTGCTTGTGCTCTCTTTCTCTCTGACAAATAAATAAAATCTTAAAAAAAAAAAAAAAAGAAACGTGTCAGTTATTTCTTCAGCATTCCTCATGGCCCACCATGGTTCAGTGCCATAAACCAGGCCAACTGCTCTGGTGAGCAAAGAAAAGCAACCGTAAGTCCTCCAGCCCATTTGGGAACAACTTAGACCTGATATTTTGCAGATGGCCAAGTATTTAAGTATTTGTAGGCTACATCGTCTCTCAGAGCTACTCAACTCTGCCATGACACCATGGAAGCAGCCGTAGACAATATGGAAATGAACGGAGCATGGCTGTTTTCCAATGAAAATCATCTACAAAAAATGCATAGTGGGCCAATCTGGCCTATGGATCATAGTCCGCTGACCCCTGAATTATACCCTGTCACTCTATTTCTTGCTCACTCTTTGCTCCCTTCTTTCTACTACAGCATTGACCTGCCAAATATCCTTTTGATTACCTTCATTTCCTTTGTCCTCACAACGAGTTTCTTTGTCTCTATTTTTTGGAACTTTCTGCTGATGGTTAGTTCCGGTAGTCCCCTGTCTGAAGAGTGACCCCTAGAGCTTTAATCTGGTGTCGGGCTTGTGAGCTGGCCCCTACCCAGTGGGAGGCAAAGGCCACTCAGACAGAACAAGTTGACGGCTGAATGTTTTCCTCTCTGCCTCAGACTATTTCAGGAATTTGGATGCCCTTTACAGTGCATTACATCCCTGGGGAGAATCTGGAGCCCATAGATCAATGGCCATCAGTCTAATCCTGGTTGCCAGGCACCTGTAGCTATGGTAATCCACTCGGCATCTCGATTTAGATCTTGATTGCACAGATCTCTTTGGGTAGGAAGAAAATGGCAGGTTGCTAATAAGCTGAAGTTTGACTTACCCACTGAACAAAGATCACCCACAGCTGCTGAACATCTCAGTTGTAGAAGGACAGACAGCCTTCCTTCATGTGTCAGCCGTCCTCTCTGCAGGTATGCTGAAGGATGAGCAGCCTGACAGGTGTTACTTCTCCCATAAAGAATTTCACTCCTGGAGGCTTCTCTGCCGTTACCTCTTGGGTCCAAGCCACCGTGGGTGCTTTGTGCCTGGATTACTGTCCCTGCTCCCACCTTTGCCTTCCATGGCTGCCATGTTTAACCTCAGTTTGGCAGAGAGTGTAATCCTTTTGCAGCCAAACTCTTCCCAATACTACTCAGAGGCTCCAGTCATGTTCCATCCCCTGCATGGTTTGTCCTTTTTTACTTTCAGGTCTCTGCTTCAACATCATGGTATCAGTGAAGTCTTCCTGACTCCTTTATTTAAAATAACTTACCACCACCACCACGCTGGCACTCCCTAATCCTCTTACCCTGATTTATTTTTCTCCAGAACACTCATACTGACATACTATATATTTACTTATTTATCTGTGTATTCTCTCTCTTCCCCACTAGAATGTAAAACTCCACGTGGGCAGGGATGTAGTGTACTTGATACATGGTTTTAGCCCTAGGACCTAGAGTGATATTTGATATAGAATAAGCCCTCCTGTTATAGATTATAAGTATATATATATGTGTGTGTGTGTGTGTGTGTATTTTAATAAATGAATGGGTGAATGAATGAAATGGATGTAACCTGTGGATTTCTCTATGTTCCAAAAGTCCTTCCCTTAATAAATAATCCATATGCATGGATGTAATCATTTTTAGGTAGACATAAAGTAATTAGGACTAAATGCTTCCAAAATCTGTAGTAACATCCTTTTTTATATTGTGCACTTCTATATGGTGCTATATTTTACCTTATTTCTTTGCTCACAGAAATGAGTACAGTACTTATTAAATATTAATAGGGAGTGAGCTAGGTTAGCCTTTCCCGGCATGTGTTCCATGGAACATTAAATCCAGGGTGCTGGTCTATGGAAGGAGGGCGCCCTTAACATGTCAGTTTGGGGAAACCTCGAATCATGACAGCTAATAATTATAAAAGCTAACATTGATTGGTTGTTACTGGGCATCAGCTTCCATGCCATGCACCTTACAAACTTACCTCTTTAATCCTGGTTGCTCCACCCACTTATAACACACAGTAGCCTATTCAAGGTCCTGAGAAGTCCTGTAGTAAAGAAACTTGTTTAATTTTCTTTAGCCCAGGATTCCCCAAACTTATTTGCTTATAGAACCACTTATTTTTCGCCACCCCAGGGATATTTATTAACACCTTGTGGATCTATTGTTCTGTAAAACACAAATTGGAAAATGCTGCTTTAAGATAAGGGAATTAAGTAGGAAAGCAGAATTATGGCAAAACAGTTTATTGCAAAGAACTAAATAAGCATTGACCTTTAGGGTCTTTTAAATTAAGATAGCTATCTGCTGGATGCCAGGTGATAAGAAGTGATACCATCTTTTTAGGCCCGGTGGCATAATCTCCCTTTAATTGTCCAAGAACATAAAACTGTGTTTCTAAGAATCAATACGTACCTAAGGAAAACTTTTTCGTACTCATGGGATAGATTCTGTGGTTTCACTAATCTAAACCTTATCCATTTAAAAAATGTTGGTTTACACCATTAGGAAGGGGTCCGTAATGCTTTCAGGTGGGATAAGAATTTTGTCACTTTGGAATGGAAACTAGCTAATTCGAAACTAAGTTGAAGAAGTGCCCGTGTGTATGAGTGTGTACACATGTGTATGCATATCTGTATGTATGTGATTATGGGTGTGTGTTGTTAGAGCTTTTTCTGGCTGTGGAACGTGGTCTTATATGTTGCAGTACTGATTGGGGCCCAGAAGGACTCCTTGTCTAGTCGTATAGCCAGTGGACACTTGCACTGGGGACATTGGTGCCAACAGAAACTAGAGTCACGTGGACCTTCCTCCTCCATTTTCAAAGTCTAAGAAATAAAAGTCTTTTTCTTGGGAGCCAAATGTTGAGTGTGGGCAAGGGGCTGAGAGTGGAGATTCAAAGGCAGAGAAATTGTTCCCTAAGGGACAAAAAAGCCCTGAGAATGGGTTCTTACTGTCTTGTCTATTAGGAAAGGCAGTCTTCTGTCTGACAAAGTCTGCATTCCTCTGTAACTCTGTTCTTCCCAAACTAAGTTTCCCTTAATGGATTTTAACATTAAGACTTAATGATTCTTGCAATGATAATCTGTCATGATGATCCTTGCAGTGATAGTATGTTATCTGAGTTTCCTTGAGAAAGCACCTGCTTTCTTGCTCTGACTGGGACATGAAGCATTCAAAGTCAGGGATGGGAAGAATAGGAACAGATTATGAATCTAGCACCATTTAACTCTTGCAAAAAGCCAGTGGAGTGGGAAAATGATTCTGTGCTTCTGTTTCCCCAAATAATCTTGTCTTCACTTTAAAAAGAAAAGGAAGGGACTTACAGATCACTAGGGAAAAGTCAGAGCAGAAATATCAAGTCTGAAACCACAGGGACCTCATTCATCGTTGTAGGTGACATAGTACAGAGTAGAGAGTCCTGTGCTTCAAGGGGGCTCAGGAGATGTTGAGAGAAGGGCTAAGGAAAGGAGTGAATGCCTCGTTATTCAGGACGCTTACGCTTCTATTTTTGTGAAACTGGTGTGTTGTACAAAAGAGTTTAGGATGGGAATGAGGAACAGGGTATAAAATAGGAAACATGTATTAGACCCGACTGTGTGCCAGGCACCATCCTAAGTGTCTTGTGTATTTTAACTCATTCAATCCTCACAACCACCAGATGGGGCAGATTTTCTTATTATCCTCGTTTTACAGATGAGGACCTGGAAGCATAGCTAGTTGAAGACTTGCCCAGGATCACACAGCCGGTGGTGGAGCCAGGACCGAAACCCTGTAGAAAGACTCCCAGGTCTATGCTCTTGAGCACTGGACCTCGCTGCCTCAGAAATAATGCAAGGTTAAGGGCACGGCTTGGAAGTCAGACCATCTCTCCCATTGCTTAACCTCCTTAAGCCTCAGCTTTCTTATTTCTCATTTCTTAGATGAGGACATTCATACATATCTCATAGGCTCATTGTGATTATTCCATGAAATCAATGCCAAATGCTTAGTAGTTTGGCACTTAGAAAGCTCTCAGTAACCACAAGTAACTTAAAAGATGTGAGCCTGGGAGAAATTTTGCTTTTTTCTAGCACTGTAAAAGGACAAGGGATCTAATGTCTAGAGCAGTGTTGTCCAACAGAACACAGTGCCGATAGAAACCTTCTCTATCTGCACTGCCCTGGGAGGTAGCCAACTGAGGCTACTGAACATTTGAAATGTGGCTGGTGGTACAGCAGACCTGATTTTTAATTTATTTAGTTGTAAGTCATACGAATTTAGGTAGCCAACAATGGTGGCCTGGCACGCGGCGGGAGGCTGGAGCAGTAGGGGGCGGATGGGGGCCGAGGGGGACGAGGAGGGGCTACACAGGGGCAGGAGGCAACTTTGGGTGAGACAGACACGTTCATTCCCTCGATTGTGGTGATAGTTCCACAAGTGTCTACATACGTCAACACTTAGCAAACTGTCCGCTTTACGTAGTTTGTGGTATTTCATTCATACTTCGATTGAACTGTGAGACAACAAAACAGGCTAGTCCAGGATAAAGCACAGGGCTTCCAACATTGGTTTTTTAAACTGAGTTTGGAGGGGAGCCCTGGGGTTCCCAGAGCTTCTGAGACTGGAGGCTAAGGGCTGTGGTCGGGGGAAACAGTTTGGCCGAGCTCGGCCTCCAACTCTGTTTCCCCCAGAGGAGCTGTTCACTGACCTAGATCTCTGGTGGATCTCTTCAAGTGTTTAGGCCACTGGTAAAGCCATCAGGGTCTCCCGGAGGAGCAGGCTTCAGAGGCCACAGCCAGGCCCTGGGGAGATTGCAGCCAGGGGGAAGGAAGGGGTGGGCAAGGGAAAGGCTGGAGGGTCTTCTACAACCTGCCTGGGAACCAAACATCAGCATCCTGTCTTACTTTAGAGAAGCTCATCTAGGGGAATGCACGTGCCCCTGGGAATGGAGACTGCACAGGAGTGTCCACACTCTTTGAGAGCCGTTACTGGGACTGGGACATGAATGGGAGTCTACATGGTGTCATGAAGAGGTTCCTATATGTGCTGCACCAGGGAGTTTGTAAAAATGCAGAACTCAAAGATCCCTTCCCTGGGACTCTGAGTCTGGGCATTTCCAAGCCCCCAGGGTATGTCCAGGGACAGTGCCAGGAGAAGGCTGGTAGAGTGCACAGAGGGTTGACTGTGGATTCAAAGTGCCCTGGTTCCAAGTGTAGCTCCCATGGCTGTGTGACCTTAGGCAAGTCACCAGTCGTCACGTACAATAGCTTCCTGTGGGTTAGAGAGTGTTATGGGCTAAATTGCGAGTCCCCCAATTCATATTTTGAAGTTCTAACCCCCAGTACCTCAGAATGCGACCGTATTTGGAGACAAGATCTTTAAAGACGTAATTAAGTTAAAATGAGGCCATTGGGGTGGGCCCTAATCCGGTATGACTGGTGTCCTTACAAGAAGAGGAGATTAGGACAGACAGATGCATGCACAGAGGAAAGCCATGGGAGGATGCAGAGAGAAAGAAAGTGGCCATCCCCAAGTCAAGGAGAGAGGTCTCAGAAGAGACTGCCAACTTGCTGCCATCTTGAATTTGGACTTCTAGCCTCCAGAATTGTGAGAAAATAAATTTCTGTCAGTTAAGCCACCCAATCAGTGGGCTTTGCTATGGAAGCCCTGGCAAACTAATACAGATGGGAAACACTGCATGTGGTGCTTGGCACACAGTGGAGCCCAGCAAATGGGAGCTATCATTGTTATCAGTGCTAATTGTTTAACCAAAATATCCAGGAAGCCCCAAATACTCATCACTGTGGCCGAGAGGAAATAGTGGTCTTCCCATCTGGCTCAGGGCTGCTTTCCTGCAGGAATCGTTTACCCACTGTGCCCAGCAGGCTGGAGGGTCCGTGTATATGGGCAGAGTGGGCAGTGTGTGGTGCTGGCATGCAGAGAGATGCTCTCTGTCTGTCCCTGCAGAGTCCTGGCGCTGTGCACAAACTGTCACGGTCTTTATGGCCCTGGGGAAGGCTGGCATCTGGGTAGTGGCGCCCAGGGGGGAATAACTCTGACAAAAGAGGAAAATACTTATAAGGAACCTGGTTCCTGAACTTCTAAAACACATTCTGAGCTTGGGGGGGGGGGTGGGATTTAAGTAAGAAATCAGCAGAAGCAGTAGCCAGGAGAAAAAGGGATGCACTGCCTACCTTGGAACGCTTTGGAGAGGTTTTTGATGAGCATCTTGCAAAGCTTTCTTTCTTTCTTCCCACCCAGCCGGGAGTTCCCTTCCCCCACAGTGCCTACCTGTGTCTTGAGACAGAGCTCATGTTTCACTTGGCTTGCTCTCCATCTCTCCTACTGGACCTGTGGATGCTTTGAGAGCAGAGGTTTTGCAGTATCCATCTGTCTCCTTGGTGGGTGCTGAATACATGCTTGTTCAGTTGAGTTTCTGAATACAGTTCTCATGTTCTTTATTAGCCAACACTTACTATAAGGTATTCACTCTGAGCCAGGCACTGTTCTTTGTACCATAAAAATAGCAACTCATTTAATTCTTTAACCTGCTGTCAAGGCATGGGAAGATTCAGCACGTTACCCAGGGTCTCACACCTCGTAGGAAGGAGGGTTCAGATCCAGAATTCAGCCACAGAACATGCTGTCATCACCATGGGATCAGTGATCACTTCTGGCAGAACTTTCCTTCCTCATGAAGGATTCCTTTTTTTTTTTTTTTTTTTTAGAGAGAGAGAGAGAGCGAGAGAGAGCATCTCAAGCAGACTCAATTCCCAGCACAGAGCCTGACGCAGGGCTCAACCTCACGACCCTGAGATCATGATCTGAGCTGAAGTCAAGAGTCAGAGGCTTAACTGACTGAGCCACCTAGGTGCCCCTCATCAAGAATTCTTAACCATTTATGTACCTCCTGCATTCTGGTGATGTCTATGAGCTCTTTCCCAGAGTGCTACTTTTAACTGCATTAAAAAATAAAATGCATAGGATTACAAAGGAAACCAATTATAATGAAATACAGCTATCGAAATATTAAAAATATCCTAATGTGTTAATTTGCGAGATGGTAATATACACACCTCTTTATTAACATGTGAAATAACAAGAGCTAGTAGTAGTTCTAATAACTTCTGTAATTCCCCAACAGTCATCAGTAGTATTTGGAGAGATCATAAAGTGAATTTGGAGACATTTGCAATAACAATAAAGTGATATTGAAGATGCCTCAGATTTCTATTGGTGGCAAAGTCACAGGCACTGCTCATGCTCTGATAGTTTGTTGTCTATGTTCATACTATAAGGAAGTGGTAAAATTCAGTTAGAAATTAATAAAATTAATAAAAATTGGGGCACCTGGGCTCAGTTGGTTAAGCATCCAATTCATGATCTCATCTCAGGTCTTGATCTCAGGGTTGTGAATTCATGCCCAGCGTGGAGCCTATAAAAAAGGAAAAAGGAAATTAGCAAAAATGAAGATGTTTATTTTTTATCATCCAAATTCACAGGCCCCCTCTAAATTCAAGAATCTGTGTGGGTCCCAGATCGAGGACTGCTATTCTAGATACTCTAGATGTGGGTCAGCAGAATCAGCATCACCTAGAAGCTTGTTGAAATAGACAATCTCAACCCCCACCCCAGACCCATGCATCAGAATCTGTTCTTCAACAAGATCTTTGGGTAGTCAGCGTAAAATTCGAGAGGCAACACAAAATATATGCTTGCTTCGGTCAAACCAGCAAAGAGCTGACTACTTGATCAGTATTGAAAGCATATGATTGTAGATTCGTTTTCACCCTTCTCTCTGCCTTTTATAACCTCTTTTCTGGGGTGAGGAATAATTTAACTGATTGGTGGCATCAGGCAATGGCTACTGCTGCTTGTATATAGCTTCTCAGTGCCCCCTTAGGATCACCTACCGTTGGACAACAGTGTTCTTATTCTCGGTATTTGCCTCCTTCAGGTAACGGGTGGACCGACGGAGAGGCTCTGCTCCTTGGAAGGGGGTAGTTGGCAGTTGTCTACTGTTTAACCTGTGGCTGGGGACAAGTAATATGCTTCATAGGGAAGAATATTTTGGATCTTTGACCCAAGTCCAGTTCCCAATCCAGCTTTACCAACATCAGAACATAAATAACATTTTAATTTTTTTCCCTAGCTCTATTTCTTAATTGGTTCCAAAATTTCTGAAGAAGGATTTAATTAATTAGTCCCCTTGAGGCCCAACAATACTGACCACTAGAAAACTTAGAGCCAAGTGTACGAAAGTCTAAGAAGACATTCTTGTAATAACCTCATTCCTGGATCATTTCTGTGGCCCTGCTCTTGTTTTTCCTTTTATTTTCTGCTTTCTTCGAATTTATGTTCTCTTCCTTTTATGTTATCTTGTTCTATTTTCTCTATCCTTATAAGCCTTTTAAAATCATTTTTAGAATAAGGTTGGAGCCCAGATTCATAAATAAAGACACAAATACGAAAGCAAGTAAATATGTCTTCGTAGGCATGGGCTGAACCTATGCAGGGCCATTGCATCGCACAGCTGCAGGGGATACTATTCTTGCTGTTTATGTAAATAGTGCCTGTTGAGCACAGTAGACCACAAGGTGAATAGTGAAATTATGCAGTGATGGCTGTGGTCCAGGGCTTTGGACAAATTTAGTCTCTGTAGACTAGTTGGCAATGCATTACTGGAAATGATGAAGAAGTTTCTAGTAACCAAGGGCATTTGGGGTAGGCTGTTCATTTGTAAAACTGTTCTTAAAACATTCTAAAAATGTTCTACACTCTTGGGATACATGGATGAATGGAGGTGGCCTCCTTCTTCACTTAGCTTAGAGTATTCAGTAATCTGAAAGCCAGGAATTGAAACATTGCAGGGAGGCAGGATCAGGCCGTTCTCTTGCTAAATGAGTCCAGATGCTTCCCAGTGCACGTGGATGCCTCACTTGGGCAACTGTGAGCCATAAGACCCAGCGGTCCCTGCCTTTTCTTACCAGCCTTCCCTGGCACCACTCTCTCCCTGTTCACTAGGCTTTGGCCACACAGACTGTTCCTTGGCCCCTCCAACTGTCCAGACTCCTTCCATCCTCAAGAGTGTCTGCTTATACCCTTCCCTGGAACACCCTTCCCTGACAGCTCTACTGGTCCAACACCCATCATCATCCTACAAGGCTTGACTCAAATGTCACTCTCTGAGAAGCCTCAGCTGATGCCCCAGGTCAAGTCCCCTGTTATACCCTTCACAGCCCCTACCATGAGGCAAACGAATAGTTGTTTCTGTCATCATTTCTTGAGGGTCATTGTTCCTACAGGACTACAAGCTCCTGAGAACATGAGCTGTGCTTATCTGGTTAACTACCCTTTATTGCCAGCTAGGCCCGCAGTGCCCGGCACCTAGTGGGACTTCACCGAATAATTTGCTGAATGAGTAGGTGGAAAAATGGGAAGAAGATCCACAGGCACTCCTGAAGTGTTGGAAAATATATTGAATGAGGAAGCGATTACTGGGAAATGGAGCATATTTATGCCATTTTAAAAAGAGAAGGGAGAAGATGAGTTCTGCTCACTGCTTGAACGTGTGGGGAGGCCGTTGTATTGGGAGCTGGCCCCGCTGTGGGGGTCACTGTGGGAGATGAGCAGCTCTTCTGTTCTCCACAAGCGCCGGGCAACAGGAAATGGGTTAAAATTGCAGACAAAGAAGAAAAGTTAGACGTGAAGAATTACCTCAATTTCAAGAATAATGAAATTTGGACAAGCAAGGCAGTATGCCCCTAGTGGTGAGGAGCCAGAGGTTGGGTTCAAATTCTGACAAGCTCTGTGACCTTGGGCAAATGACCTAACTTCTTTGTGTGTCATTAAAAAAAGGGGGGGGGAGGGGAAGAGAGGCTATTAATGGTACCCACATCAGGGTGAATATATAATTTGTTTTTTCACCCCAGACGCTTTTGAGAATAAAGAGTGGGCGAGCTATTAATAATCTTTGCTGGGATAACAGGAGTAAATTGGGACTACACCCAGCACACGGAGAGTTATGGCCATTCTACTCATAAAGTCTTAAAAAGATTAAAGAAATTAATACATGTAACTCACTTAGAGGCATGCCTGACACACATTCATGCTCAGTAAAGGTTAGTTATTACCGTTCAGAAGCAATAGAATCTTCCTGGAGACTTTAGGAAAAGAGGTACCGTTGATTATGTGAGATGGAGTTTATATCTCCGGGTGCATCAGGATTTAATTGCTTGATTTTTAAAAACTTTTTTAATCTTCTTTTGAGTCTTCAGTAAAAAATGAAGTATAGTAACCCTAGAAAAATGTACATATAACAACTGCATAGCTTACTGAATTACCACAAACTGAGCACATCCAGAAACCACCCCGATCAAGAAAGGGAATATTGCAGAACTCCAGAAGTCCTTCTCTCATCCCTTCCCAATTACCCACCCATTTCCTCTGCCCCAGGAGTAACCAGACTTTCCTGACTACCAACTCCATAGGTGAGTTTTGCCTGTTTTTGAAATATAGACGGATACTAGATGTTCCTCTGTGTCTGGCTTCATTCATTCAACACTTGGTTAATGTTGTTCATTCATGTTGTTGAATCAAGTAGGGACCTATTTATTCTCATTGCCGTGTAACATGCCATTGTGTGAGTACACCACAATTTATCTATTTATTCTACTACAGATGGACATTTGGGTAATTTCCAGTTTCTGGTTATTATGAAAAATGCTGCTCTCACCATTCCTATATTTCAGGATGTGCAAGTGTGTCTTCTGTTGGGTATATATTCTACCTGGGAGGGCAATCACTGAGTTAGAGGGGGTGCATTTTTCAGCTTTACTAGATTCTGCTGAACAGCTTCCCATGATTGTTGGACAAATTCACTCTTTCACTAGGGTTTAGGAGAATTCTGGTCGCTCCTTGTTCTCACCCCTGTTAGGCATTGTAGGTCTTTTTGATTTTAGTCATTCTGGAGGTTATCTCATTCTGGGTTTAAGAAAAAAAAAAATGCTTGGGACGCCTGGGTGGCTCAATCAGTTAAGCGTCTGCCTTTGGCTCAGGTCATGATCCCAGGGTCCTGGGATTGAGCCCCACGTCGGGCTCCCTGCTCAGTGGGGAGTCTGCTTCTCCCTCTCCTTCTGCTGCTCCACCTACTTGTACTCTCTCTCTCTGTGTCAAATAAATAAAATCTTTAAAAAAAATTAAAAAAAAAGCTCACGAATTCTACCGAATTTTAACAGCAAACACCTCATTTTCTGAGAGTCTGCCAAGTGTCAAGCACCGAGCCAGGCGCCTCATAGTTACTACCGTGGATAGTCCATGCAGGAGCCCTCTGAGTGACGTGTTCTTGTCTTCATTTTACAAGTGAGGACCAGAGAGATTGAAGCACTTACTCAAGGCCACAGAGGTCATGCGTGGCCAGGCTCTGGTCTCGTTTGGTCCAGTTCGTTTCGATCCGGCAGCCCAAGCACCCTTCTGACGGCACTGTGGTGTTGATAGCGCAGGGGTGAGGAAGGAGGAGGGGAAATGGTGACCTCAGTAGAGCTGTAAGGCTGCGCCGAGTCCTGCAGCTGCCCTTGGGGTTTTCCTGTATGACGAGTTCTTGGTCTCACCACAGGCCACTGTGTGTGCTTCCTTCCCCAGCTGTTAGAGACCTGTCCTTTGTTCCCTGGGGACAAGTGCCTTCAGGGTGCTGAGCCAGAAGACTGGAACGAATATCCTGTCCTGGCCACCACCGATGCGCAGATATGGTTGTTGTGTTCTCCTGCTTCTTTGTGACAGCGGATCAGTCTTTTGTTTGAGGAGGTAACCTTGAGGTGCTCCATGTGTAGGGGGAGGAGGGGAGGCTCGGGGTTCTCCTTTGCGCAGATGGCATGGCTCTCATTACCCTACCTCTGAGCAGGGCTCCCGTCACCACCCCCAGCTTGGGAGGCCCCGGATGCTGACCACCGGGTAGAAGCTGTGGAAATGAGGACCATGTATGGGAGGGCCCCCCCTTCCCCTGAGGTTCCCCACTTGCCTACCTTCCTTTGTCACAGGTCTGGATGTCTACGCCCTCCCTGCCACAGTGACCTCTGCAATGTGCCCTGAGTACACCGTGTCCTTTCACCCGTGACTGGGATTTGCTGAGCCCCCGGGAGACTCACCTCCAAACTCTAAGCTCCCACAGTCCTTCCAGGCACCTCAAAAATATGGGCACGGCTTTAATTCAGATATTGGTAATCTTTTACATTGTAAAATAAACATCAAGAGTAAAACTACCCGGGGCGCCTGGGTAGCTCAGTCGTTAAGCATCTGCCTTTGGATCAGGTCATGATCCCAGGATCCTGGGATTGAGCCCCACACCGGACTCCCTGCTCGGTGGGAAGCCTACTTCTCCCTCTCCCACTCCCCCTCCTTGTGTTCCCTCTCTCACTGTGTCTCTCTCTGTCAAATAAATAATAAATAAAATCTTTTTTAAAAAAAGAGTAAAACTCCCCAAACAAACAACTTAGTGCACTATTTATCTGGCAAACATCCTTGTTACTACTGTCTTGGTCAAGAAACAACACCGCCAACTGCCCCAGAGGCCCTCATGTGCCCCACCATCACCAAGCCTCGTCCTCCCCAGAGCATCCACACTCCCTCGCTAGTACAGGAATCACATCCTTCAGTAACTTTGTCTAGTTTAATCACTGAAGTGTGCCTCCCTGGGCCCTAGAGCGGATTTCTCTCTTTGAGGGTGGCGCGGGGGTCTATTTAGACAATAAAATGCTCCACAGTCCCTCTCCTTCCTTCTCCCTCCTCTGGCTCTCCAGCTGGTTGCTTCGTTGCTGCTTCTGCTTGCAAACTCTAGCCTGCCCTTCCGGCTCCCCGCCTCCCACAGCCACTGGCCTGTGTTTTCTGGTTTCCCGTGTAGACTGCCTTTTTTCCTTTTGGGCGCAGCCTCTGAAAATCCTGGTGAATACAGTTCTGGGTCTCCTCCAGGCCTCCTGCTTTGTGCCAGCTTAGAGTAACCCGCTTCCTCTTTGGTCCCTGGAAAACGCCATTTCAGCCTTCAAGGCCTCCATCAAAGGTCACTTTTTCCAGGAGCCCTTTCTGAACTCCTTCTGCAGACTCATTTCACTTTCTTCTGTGTCCTCAAAGCATATCTTAGACAACTTCATCTTCTGTGCTCTCCTGACTGTGTGGTAATACTTTGCTCGAATATCCGTCTTTCAGGTTGGCAGGGTCATGAGGTCATAGTAGGTGATCAATAAACGTCTCTCGAGAGAACAAGGACTACAAAGGCAAATTCTTGATAATAAAGTTATTGTATGGAGTGAGAGCTCACAGAAATAATAAACTGGGAGTGGGCAGAAGCAAGCATATTTTTAGCTGCAATTGTCATGTAGCAAACCCACAGGATACATGAAAAATATAGTCAGAGAATATGGGGTGAGGGGACAGCAGGGAGGTTCCAAAGAGATGAAATCATGCTCTAATGAAAGCACAAATTGTGAACCAGGAGAAGAATTTGTGTTTTCTTCTTTTTCTTTTAATTAGATGACATTTTATGGTTTAGGAAAATCCTTACAATATGTCAATGACTTCTTCTTCTTTTTTTTTTTTAATAATTAAAGTAATATGTGCCTCATGGTTAACAAATATTCAAACAGTAAAAAGAGCATGGAATGAAAAGAATAAAGCTTTCTTCCCCACCTTATGCAAAAACCGCTTGTCTTGTTTTCTAGAATTTTTTGAATAAGATTCCTAAGTACTTTCCTATTACTTGGAGATATATCAAAGCTCAACATATGCCCATCCGATGGCCTAGAAATTCCACTAAAAGACATGTATAAGACTGTTCACATCATCTTTCTTCATAATAGCCCCAAACAGAAACAACTCAAATGACCATCGGCAATATAATAGATAAATAAATTGTGGTACATTTACACACTACACAGCAAGAAGAAAGAATATATTGCGGCTCTATGCAGTAACATGGATGACTCTCACAAATATAATGTCAAGTAAGCCAGATTCAAAAGAACATTTATCGTGTGATTCCATTATATGAGATTCAAGAGTAAGCAAAATTAATCTATGAGGATAGAAATAAGACCGGTGGTTACTTTTGGGAATGATTGGGAGGGGCATGAAGGGACCTTCCAGAGAATTGGAAATGACCTATATCTCAATTTAAGTGGTGGTGACACAGGTGTAAACAATATGTAAAATTTTATCAGGCTTTATACTTTACATTTGTGTTTCTTACTCTGTCAATCAAATATGTTAGTTCAAAAGGAAAAAAAAAATCAAATCCATCTGGCTCTAAATTACTGCAAATTAGATTCTACTGATATTTTCTGGGAAAAGGAGACTTGCCTATGTCTTCCCATTATACCGTGAGCTCTTGAGGGTATTCAATTTCATTGCCAAATCCACAATGCCTCGGTACATGACACGACCACTGAATAACTTCACTGAGTATTGAGGTCCTGGATTCTGCTTCCGGCGGACACCCAGGTTGAGGTGAAGTGGATGGCTTTTGACATGTTCCTTCCTTTTAGAATATGAGTAGCTTTACTTCTCAAATCGTGTCCTTTCTTATGGGCCTCCAGAAAAGGACGTGTTTTATACCAGAAACACACGGACTCTAGAATGAAATAAAGTAAGCCTCCCAACTCTGCCACTTCTAGTTTTCTAACTCAGGCAATCACCTTGTCTCTCTGAATCTAAAATGAGGTCAATGACATTTACATTGTAGGCTTATGATACAGGTTAAAATTGTAATTATGACACAGTGCACCTAGTACATAGTAGGTGCTCAATCAGTGTTAATTCTCTCATCTTTTGTCTTTTTTTCCATAATCAGAGTTAGCATACCTGATGACCTGGCAGAATTTCCAGCATTTCTCTGCTTTTCCCACAGTCCCCTTCCCAGCTGTATGGACACTTTCGTTCTGACATTCGGCTCATTATCTTGCTTGCGTAACACAGGAAACAATTCCCAACTGCCCTCTGAGAATTATAAAAACCCTTCATGGAGGACAAAGAATCCCTTCAAGGTTATGATGAGGGCAAGGAAATCTGAAAGCACGATTCTATCTTTTCATATCTCTTCATGCATTTCCTGAGAACTTTAATATCTGTCCACTTCAGAAGTTACCCCAAATCATTTACTGGAGACTCAGTCTATGAACTAAAATCAAATGCATAGAACATGCCCCAAATCTATCAAGATGAGAAGATTTAAATTTACACTTATGCCAACTGAGCTTTAAAATCCTTTCCCCATGATTTCCTCATGTTTCCCCAAAGACCGATAAGAAGTTGTTAAAATGAAATCAGGTTGAAGGAATGGGATCCTAGTTTTAATTTGAGGGGAAAAGGAAACATTAAACCATATGTAATTATGAAGTCAATTGTCCTGAGTTTGGACGCTTTAATTCTAGTGAAGTTTAAAATAGTTGAGTGTGGACAGTGAAGAAAATGAGAATCTCAGGTTAATGGTTCTTGAGAACTAGCCCGTTTTGCTCAGGCCCAAAGGTGAAAGAATAAAATAAGACATATCTTGTGAAGGTTGTAGAGTGAGGCACTGTTCTTCTCAACTTGTATATTCTTAACTCCTGTCAAATTTTTTTCTTAGCCAACGATTTCATAGAGAAGCATTTCCCAAATTCTTCCTTATGGACAACTTGGCTTACTACGTGCTCCCACGGCATCCCACGGACAAGGAAGTTTGGGCATCCCAGCGTACTTTGTCTTCTTGGAGGTTTATGTTTATATACATGAAATAAAGAAATTCCCCATGTTGTTAAGTCAGTGTTTCTCCAAATGATTTGAATCCTGGAGTCCCATTTTGATTTAAGAGTAATGGCCTGTGGAGTAAAATGTGGAAAATCTTGGCGTAGATACATGCTGTCAGTGACTAAAATCTAAAGCTCAAAGTGTCTTTTCCCACAACTGTCGCTATCATACTTGGTTTTCTAAAGCTTTTATGGAACCTATTAAATTAAAATTATGAACTAGTCCAATTTATATCCAATTATATTATCTCTACAACTTAAAGCCTATCATCAATCCCATATGAAACCTATTATTTTATGCTCTCTATTCATTCTGATTAAACCTAATATCCAAAATTCAATTATGTAAATAAAGTAAGGCAGTGTTTACCAATCTTGTTTCCATTTGGAAACATTCCCTTATTAGCACAGGTTCCTTCACCTATTTTGCACATATGAATCCGTTTCAGTGTGCACACATCTTTTCCAGAATACACACTTCCCCACATCCTGACTTCTCATGAGGAGAATTCTACCACGGACTCGCCAACATAGTAATAGGGATCATGGCTTTAGAGTCAGTTGGATGTAGGTTTGAGTTCAACTCTGAGCCAAGTCATTCAGAGACTCTTAGTCTTGGTTTTTCCATCTTTTAAAAAATGTTCTTTATTTGTGCCTACATGCATTAAAGAAATTCCCTGTGTTGTTAAACAGGTGTTTTTCCAAATGATTTGAGTCCTGGAGTCCCGTTTTGATTTAAGAGTAATGGCTTATGGGGTACAATGTGGCAAATCTTGGGACAGACACATGCTGTCAGTGACTAAAATCTAAAACTGAAGGGGTCAAACACACTGTTACATTAGTTTCAGGTACATCATAGTGATTCAACTTTTTTATATGTTATGCTGTGCTCACCGCAAGTGTAGCTCCCATCTGTCACCATACAGCATGATTACAATAGCATTGACTAGATTCCCTGTGCTGTGCCTTATATTTCGGCGACTCATTCATTCTGTAACTGGAAGCCCGTACCACCACTCCCCTTCACTCATTTTGCCCCCCCTCCCAGGCCCATCTTTAAAGTTTGGATATTAACACTTACCTTACATAGTTGGTGTAAGGATTCAGTGAGATTTTCTTTCTCTCTCTCTCTTTCTTTCTTTCTCTCTCTCTCTCTCTTTCTTTCTCATCTATCTATCTATCTATCTACCTATCTAATCTATTTTCATCTATCAAACTGTTTGACATCATCATCCATGACACATAATTACTTAAAAACGGTTTCACTTTTTTTTCTGGTTGGAGCTGATGACCTATAATGTGTCTTGTCTGATCCTCTCATCCTAATTATCTTCTACCTAACACACACATTGAATCGAGGTTTTCCTCCTGTGCAAACAGCCGTTATGAGTACACACTGGCATGATATATAACCGACAAAGAGTAGCTTAGATTTGTTTCCTGGCCTTAATATTTTTTACAATTCAGTGGCTCTAATTTTTAGAAGTCACCTTGGTCCTGAAGTTGTAGGTGAATATTTGATGTTTCTTCACGGCAAGGTGTCTGTCTGATCATTTTCATCTGCAGCCATTGTTTCTCTGTGTCATATGTTGAAGATGCAGCTGATGAAGATTTGCTTCAGTTTTCTGATGGAAAAAATGAATATCTGAGGGAAGTAAAGGAACACAGACTTCAGATTTCAAATTCCAAACTACAATTGCAGAGGAACAATACTGATGCTCACTGGGGGCTTATTCTGTTTCCCTGATGTTTTCAGAAGAGAGCTCCAGACTGTAGCAGTAACTTGGTTACCAAGTAAATTAGCTTGAAATAAGCTTTCAAGAGTGAATTAGAATCCAGCTGGGTTCTTTGCCTCCCCTTTAAACATGTTCTATAGAAGATTTGTTCTATAGGACGTTTGACTCAAAAACTTTAAAGACCGGGAAAGTAAGTGGAGTGTGTGTGTGTGCGCATGTGTGTTTGAGACATGGGGAAGAATGTGTGCATGTGAGAATGTATGTGTTTGTGCACTTCGAGAATGACAGGCAAATTTATTTAGGGTGGAGATTTGCAGCACAAATGAAAGTTCTTGAGCTTCCCTTTTCTTCCAGTCTCTTTCAGAAAGCAGGGAAATGCCATATTTCCTTTATCAGAATCTGAATGGTGGGAATTTGTTAATACATGATATTTTCTTGAAGAAATACCCAAAACTGACTTCACAGATCTAGTCTGAGAGAGATTTTTTTTTTTATTCTTCTGGGTTGACACCTCACGTTCCTCTGTTTACTGTAAAGATCAAAGCTACAATTATTTTTGAAACTGGCTACTTTATGACCAAGAAGTTAGTACCAGTGGTATTTATCTGTGGAAAGATTAGCAATAGAAAGAATTTTCTGAAAGTTCTTGAAATTCTCTTTGTAATGATCTTTCCCTGAAGGATGAGGAAGGGGGAGCAAATAGTGTCATTGTGTAAGCTACAAGAACTGTTCCACGAAAGCCACCTTGAATGGGTCACGCAACCTCATCACAAGAATGCTTTTGCCAATGTAGGAGAAAGTCACAGTAGCTGAGAAAACTACATAATATAAGAATGGTGGTGTGTAACAATATGGCGAGATAACTTGTGAATTACACATTTGAACTTGACCTTCAAAAAATAAAATTTATCGGTCTAGTAACAGTGGCAGGATCACGCTCAACCATCAGCAGCTCTGTTATGATGCCTCAAGACTCAGATTTTCATCTCTCAAACTCTTACACCTGGAAAAAGATCAAGAATTCTTTGGAATTTATTTGATTCCGATATTAGATCAGGGTTTCTCAACATCCACACTACTGACGTTTGAGGCAAAGTGTCAACTTGTGGGGGCTGTCTTGTGCATTATAGGATGTTTAGCAATACCCCTGACCTCTCCCCTCTAGAAACCAATAGCACCATCCTTGCCCTCCCCACCCCTCCCAACCCCACCCCACCCAATGTGCTCTGGCTCAGTTGTGACAATCGAACATGCTTCCAGACATTGCCAAATGTCCCTTGGTGGGGCAAACTTGCTCCTGGCTGAAAACCACTGTCTTGGAGTAAGAGAAAGTAAGGATAACTCTGGAACATACTATGGTTACCAAGAAACAAGAATGTTTCTAAAAACACCAGAGAAGTTAAAAAGGTGATTAAAGGGACATAACATATTATCAGTGATAATGATAATGATGATAATAATAATAATAGCCAGGTGAAATTAGCTGGATTTGTAAGTACTCATTATAATAATTTCATTATTATACCACAATTTATTATTCCATTTTCTTACTGATGGACACTGGTTCCAGTTTTGGGCTAGTAGGAATAAAACAGCTATAGACATTATTGTTACAAGTCTTTTTGTGATCATACGTTTTTATTTATCTTGGGTAAATATGTAGGAGTGGAATTTCTGAGTCACACTGTAGGTGTGGGTTTAACTCTATAAGAAACACCAACTAATTTTCCAACGTGGTTGCATATGTATATGTTTTTAATATTGCCAACAAACTAGGTCAATATTTCAGAATGACAGGATGATAGGAATGGTATGTCAGTAAGTCAAAACTTCAAGAAACTCTCATTCTGAGAAAGAGCACCTAACCTCAGAAATGAAAGACCTGGCTATAAGTGTCCCATAATTCCATTAGCAAAACCTTATGACCAAAATGTATTTAGCCTCGTCATCAGAGTCCTACTAAATTAAATCTTATGGTCTGGCCAAAAGTCAACAGATCATCAATCTAGCATCTGCCTTCTAAGCTTTTCTGAGATGGAGTTCACTCCTTTCTTGGTCTAGTAAAATTACTAAAACGCTAGGAAATCTTTAAATGGTATAGGGTAGGATTACTGAAACCCCAGAAAGCCATGGAACTTGGAACTCCTGGAAAGGATAAGCTCTTGGGGGGAAAAAAGAAAAGAAAAAAAAAGTTTAAATCCGTGATTTTAGCTTACTTAGAGCCGTTTTTTTGGTGAAAGACTTTTAAATAGCTTTGAAATCGGTGTATTTTCATTTGTTTTGTCTGGTTTTTTAAGGCACTGAAAGCTTTCAGAAGAATCAGCCATACTAAACTTGTAATTGCAGTTTAAATTGTATAAGGGAATTGAATTAATCAGACTTGTAATCAATGACTAAATGCTTAAGAAAAAAGGCTTTCAAAGTGTCTTTTATTAGATATACGAGTGTAATGAATTGAGCATTAAACATAATACAAATAGTGCATGTTCCTTTCCACACACAAAAGCCCTGCAGACATTAAAGAGAGACCTTAACATGGTCTTAATTCCTGGAGTTATTAAACTTTGTCTCACTGAGTAAGATAAAGCAGTTGAGTCAATAATAATTAGTCATTTACTCCTAAGGAGTGGGTCTTAAGAGCTAATTAGTCAATGAGAAATAAGTCTCTCATTCTGATATAACAACCTTGGGGGAAATGGACAAGTGTGGAGCTTTTGTGAGCTATGCGTTGCTGGAATAATCTCCGTGGGCTACAACCGAGTGCCCATTGAGGTTGTGTGCCCACTGGGACCGTGGCCCATTGGACCGTGGTCCAAGATTCTTCATTAAGTTTGTCCCGAAGGCCCACTACCTCCGACCAGAACTGTGAGACTCTACCCCCTTGGCGACCGGTTGAAATTACCTGTTTCCTACATGCAGTGGATAGGACTCATTTCCTTTCATAAAAGACTGGAGTCCAGAAGGTATCTATCACATCCTGTGTAGAAGGGCTAAGGATACTCAGGTAAGTTGTCTTCCTTGCCCATAATTTCTCTGGCTAACTTTGAGGCCATTTGCATCACACACTCCCAGCACACCAAGAAGAAGTTACTATCCACAAAATAAATACAATCTAAACATTTTGGAGGCATTGGCCAACTCTAAATGTAATTCAAGAGACTACTTATAAAACTTTTTGCTGAGAAGTTCCAAGGACATTCTGATTCAGCCAAGGTGACAGTTGGCCATCCCTCTTTAGTAAGCATAACTAGAGTGGAATTATAACTAAGAAAGCTTAAACAAGCATTTGCATTGTACTTCTTATGAAACCAAACATACTCACTGGGAGGAAGGGGAGGTCAGTGCGGAGTTGCTGAGCTCCCCTTGCTCTCCATTGAGCGGCGCCTTTCAGGCTTAACAAATGTAGCAGGATGGTATTTTTAAAATGGATATGTTTTCACTTCAAGGAATCCCCAGATGTTTCTAGTTATCCTTCTTTTCCTCCCCCCAGCCCCAAATCAATAGCATTTTTGCTTTAGGAGGAGGGTGGATACAGTGTAGAACAAAGACATCATTGTTATCTTTGAATTTTCAGAGTTCTGAGAGTCCATGGCTGTAACAATAGTCTGAAAGCCAAGTTGATTTTGATTTGTGAGAACTAGGCACTTGAGATAAAAGGGACTTTTATTCCGAGTCTGCAAGAAGACACAGCTTGAAGTAAGTTTAGTTTGAGCCTGGAGGACTCAGATGTGAGAATTAACACTAGAGTATGAAAGGATATGGGATAGGACATCAGAGAATCTTCCCCTCATGAAAAGAGTTCTGAATGCTAGCACTTGGTAGGGAGGAGAAGAGTGGAGGAGGACAGCAAGAAACTTCAGTTGACATCCATGTTTCTCATGCAGTGTTGAAACCCAGAGAATGAGGTGGGCGGTATTGTGCCCCAGCATGGCCCATGGGCTCCTTAAGCCTGCAAATACCTCTGTATGCAGCCCCTTCATTAAATTTCTTGAACCACGCCCTGGAGAGTGTTTCCTACTGGGGCCCTGATGGCTATAAGATCTTATGGGATGGGAGGGGGGCTCAATGAGAGGTACTCACAGCCTCTTCAAAGGGGGAGGTTACTTTCTAAGGGAGTTTACGGAGTCATTTATTTATTCAAAAGATGTGCTTTAACTGACCAGTTTTGGAGTGCTCATTACGTGGGCCCATCATTATGCTAGGCAAAGCTGTAGCCTCCCAAATCTTATAAACCAGAATTGCAGATGAGCGTCATATATGCAAAACCCTGCAGCACATGCCATAGATGTCTTTGATAGAGAGAAAGACAAAAATATCAGCAATGCAGGCCTTTTGAGTCCTCAAAAGCATGGAGTTTTCAGAGTTAGGGTGTTACCTGGAGTTTTAAGGAGAAATTTAATCCTGGTTAGTACTTGGATGGGAGAAATTTAATCCAAAGGAACAAATGGAAGGCCATTGCATGTAAATGTGCACAGTGGACACTGCACAATTCTAAGTCTATGTGAGTAGTGCCTCCCTCCCATCTCTGAATTGTGCAGTGCCCAACCTGCACAACCATACATAATGGCCTTGGGCAAATAGAAATAGAAGCTGGGGAGGGCTTCCAAGATCAATACCGGAAAAGATTAGGAACAACACCTTTTTAATCCCACATGTAAATCTGATCAGGTCACCTTAATCATGCACTGTTTCTTAGTGTTGTAGGGCTAATGAAGACTTCTTAAAATGCTCTGAAATGTGTGCTCTGACCTTACCTGATTCTCTAGTCTCAATTTGCATTATGTTCTCTCTGTCCTAGCCACACGTGCCTTCTTGGCCTCCTCTGAACTCATCATGTACTTTCCAGCCTTAGGACCTTTGCATAGTTTACTTCCTCTGTTAGAAGCCCTTCCTCTTTGTCTACCTCTTTTTGCTCTTCCTTCAGATCTTAGATAAAGGGTCACTTCTTGGGGAGGTCTTCCCTGATGTCCCTGAGCAGGTGGCACCCCCCCCCATCAGACACCCTTCTAGCACAGCGTAGCTCTCCTTCATAGAACTGCTTGGAATTTGACATCTGCTTTTGTGATTATTTGGTGAATGTCTGTTGTCCTAGACAACTCTCATAATGATAACAAGAACAGCTCACATGCATTGGGTGCTTTCTCTTGCTGGGTCCTCTTTTAAGGTCAGATTAACTCAGTTGATCTGCACAGCACTAGAGTGAGGATGGTACTCTGGTTACCTACCCCTATTTTATAGATGAGGAGACACAGAGAGGTTAACTTCCTTGACCAAGGTTAAGTAGCTCAGGAGGATGGGGACCACATCTGTTTCGCTTGCCTTTGAGTACCCATGCCTAACATGCGTAACCAGCCCCATGCCTAACATGGCAACGATCACAATTTCTTGGCTACTTGAATAAAACGTGTTTGAGCTGAATCTCCGAGAGCTGGTACCAGGCATGAGGCTCCAGTGGTCCACCAGTAGGGGAGCAGGGGTGGGTTGAGAGACAGAATGAGAAGCACAAGACAAAAGAATCCAGAAGAAAAGCTGTGAATAAAGTGGGAAAAGATACTCTTTTTGTTGGCCTTGAGGCATGGTGACAGGTCTGCGGGTTTCAGGGGGGAAGGGCCAGGCCCAACTGAATGCCTATCAGATGTTAGAAAAAGGGGTCACTAGTAGTGACTGGTAGGGTCACTGGGACGTGGACCCCAGGTAGGTGCCCCAGACCTCACTCTTGCGGATAGAGAGCACCTGGGAAAAAGAAAGTTTGAGGTCACAGATGGTCCTCATTTCTTCCAGTTTATTTTAATCTTTCTCCAAAAGATCACACTTCACCAAAGGATATAATTGGAATCTTCCAGCCCAAGGGCATATTTCATGAGGAAAGAGCTATAGGAGGTCTGCACATTCACCTTGACTCACAGGAAAGTGGAGAAGGAAGGGAATGCAATTATGATGGATTTTGCTGGGCAGCAGGAAACTGTCACTAAATAATAAATCACTGAAACGCAGCTTTTCTCTGGGATCACCCAGGCGTATTTGGAAGACTCGGTCTTTGGCTGAGCTCTGAGTTTCTCACATTGGCTCATGTTGTCAGCCAAAAGGGGTAGGGATGGGAGACAAAGCTCAACGACGTGTCATTTTCTGTTGGTGTAGAGAGAGGAACATTGGATGAGAAATCCTAGGACTCACTGTCGTTTTTGCCTTTTAATGTACCTTGTGACCTTGATCGAGTTTTCTCGTCCCCGGACCCCAGTGTCCACATCTGAACAGTGAAGGGGTTGGAATGGCCACTCCACTGTTCAGTTTCTGTGACTTTCCATGGGCAGAGCATGTTGTCTGTGGCTGATGCTGTTGGCAGCGTGGGGAGGAAGGGGAGGGAGGGGCTCTTAGGGGTTTGCTGCCTGAAGGCTACCGGAGAATGTCTTAGCATCCAAGTGCACCATGGGTCTGTAAGTGGATATGGTGACAGTAGTAAGAATGGTTTAACATGTAAACTACATGGCACATTTCACTCCTTGGCGAGCTCAGCAGTTCTCCTGGGAGGCTTTGTTGTCGCTTCTGGTTGCTGTTCCTGCATGGGAAGTCACAAATAGTAGCAGGCAAGCGGTCCCTCTTCATGAACCTATTTGCTGATCAACATCTGATACCGGAAGAGAGAAAGGACCTTAGAACCCCCAGCTCTGTGATAATCTGTACCTGGTAGCTCTTTAAAGGAAGCGTTTCTCATTGTGGAGCTAAAGCACTATTCTTTTTTTTGAGAAAGAGACAGAGAGAGAGAGTACAGAGAGAGTGGGAGAGGCAGAAGCAGACTCCCTGCTGAGCAGGGAGCCGGACGTGGGACTCGATCCCAGGATCCTGAGATCATGACCTGAGCCGAAGGCAGACGCTTAACCGACTGAGCCACCCAGGCGCCCCGGAGCTGAAGCACTATTCTAAAGTTGAAGATTACCCAGCATCGCTAGAATGTTCTCTCAAAAAGCTGTCATGTCTCACAGAGTCCTCTCTTGGCTTTGCTCCCATCTGTCCCAGGAGAGAGGGAGGAACGAGATGCATTTCCCCCTCTTACGGAAACAGGGAGAACTGAAACAGCGGGGGCTATGACTTTGTCCAAGGTCAACCAACTAGCCTCTAGGAGGCAAGACTGGGTCTCCCAGCCTAGTCCTTTTTGTTGTCACTTCCAAAATACTACATTCAAGGTCAAGCTTTTTTTGGTCTCCATTTTCCCTCTTTTACTAGCTCTGCCTGTGGAGGGAGCTGCTTACTGAGCCGTACTAGAGTTTCTCTGGGGAGGTCAAGGTCAGCCCATGAAACTCTGCAAGCTGAATGCTCCGAAGGAACACCGGCTTCCAAATATATCTTAAGTCAACAACAACAATGACAATAGGTAAGGTTGTCCAGCACTTACTATGCATCAGGGACTGTTCTCCTTACCTGTACAGTTACCATATGAGGTATGTATTAATATTATGATAGTATTCTCACCAGTGTGCAGAAAAGGAAACGGAGACTCACGGAAGTCAAGTAACTCCCCCAAGGTCACACCTAGAGTGGTTTTGTATGATGTCCACTTGGCCAAGCTGGAATCAGATTCCCAGAACCCTCTTCATTGCATGGTCCATGTCCACTTCTTCCTCGCTGCCGGTCCCGCTGACCACCAGCAGCCCCAGTACCGTGCTAGAGACAGGACAAAGCCTTCGCTTGCCATGCCTGCCCCTGGCACTCCCTGATGGCCCAGGCCTACAGCTGGAACTGCTGGGCTTCTCACTCCCGGCTCTGACTGGTCCCCCCAGGCCAGCGCTTCGGGGGAAGGGGGTCGGTCAGTGACTTGGCACCCATCCTCCCATTCACCCTCTTGGACCCTCACATCTCCAGTCACTCGCACAACTATGGAAGGTCCAAGGCCTCTCCCGATGCCTTCATCCCTAATGCCATAGTGGGTCTCCTTCCCTGACGGAAACTGGCTGCTACCCACGGCTGGTAAAAGACTGAGGTAGGTCTTAAACCCAAAGCGGGCTGACTCTAAAACCCACACCAGCAACTCCTTTCGCAGTAACTGGGGATGAGGAAATACAAATGTCGCCAGCCAACCCTTCCGATTACATAGAGCGAATCCCAGGGATTTCTGTAAATACCGCGGCTTTAAACTCTTGGTGGAACTTTTCTTCTTTTTCACAATCTCTATCTCACTCAACACATTGATGAAATGATTCTCAGCAGCCCTCAAAAATAAAGTTTGCCAGCTCAAATCTTTAATTTGGTAAACATTAGCATAAGGGAGGGCTCTTCAGCTACAGCCCTAGGGCCGTTTGGGACCAAATAATTTATTGTTGTGGAGGCTGTCCTGTGCATTGTAGGATGAGTAGAAGTAGCCCTGGGCTCCCCCCCGTAGTGGACAGGGGCACCCCCCAAGTTGTGGCGATCAAAACTGTGTCTAGACACTGCCAAATGTCTTGGGATGGTAAAATCCCACCCGGGTGAGACTAGTATGGGGCAACAAATCCCATGGGTGCGTGGAGCCAGCACTTGGAGCTGGGAGTCAGTGGAGGGCTCTTCTCCTCTGGTTTGATGATACTCTTTCCTGGCACCTTCCTGTGAGGGCAGACAGCTCCTCTGGAGGCTCCTTCAGGTCTCCTCATTCTGGGCTGGCCCCTCTTCCCCACTCCACGTCATCCTGAGTGACACAGCCTGTCCCTGCCTGTGGCCATGAACATTACCCTTCAGGATACCATGCTGGTCTTCCAACCAGTCCCTTTCTTCTCTTATGTCTTCCTACCCACTCACTCTGTAGCAACTTATAAAAAATACATAAATAAAATCTTTCAAAAAAAAAAAAAGAGGGATGAAGCAGATTATACAAATATTAACATCTGTTAAATCTGAATGATGGGTATTTGTGGCCTTTTACTTTGTTTTCTGAGCTTTTATGAAATGTTTCATATTTTTAAGAAAAGGTAAAAGTATATTGCACAACTGTGACTAGCCGTGTAGTAAAGCTGCAACATTATCTTTTAGATAATAGTCATAAAGCCACTTCAAATCCTACATAAACTTTTGATTCAGAGACGAGAATGGCCCTCCTTGTGAAATAAACAAATCCCAACTCGGCTTGGCTTGGCGGTAAATCTTTGCTCTTCCCCTGGATTGGGCTGTTTCAGCAGAGAAGCTGCCAAGTGGGGAAGGTGAGGGGTCCCAGCCTGCTCTTCTCACCCTGTGCTCCTTCCCTGCCACCCAGAAGTGACATTTCACTTCCCAGTGATGTTGGAGAGAGTGGGGAAAAGGATATAGAAGATTGGGTTAGTTCTCACTTGACTGGGGGGCTTTGTGCTGTGACAGATCCTTGAAGCTTGCTTTCTCTCATGGTGACCTTTTTTTCTTGTGGGCTTGGTAGGTTTTCTGTTTTGGTTTGTTTTTTGTTTAGTGGGAGCCTGTTTTCTAGGATTCCCTTGAGTCTGGTCACTGCCAAATTGTCCCTTGAGCTTTCTCCCTCAGCCCCGGAACATCCAGGGAACACCTCTAGCTTCATGCTGTAGAGCCCTCCTGGCCTCCCCAGGCAGCCATATGCCGCAGGGCGTAAGACAACTGCCTGGTGGCTCTCCCTCTTTCCTCCTGACATCTGGTATCTTCTCACCCCAGTGTGACATCCCCCAGGGACACCAAGGGCAATAGCTTGTCCTGACTCTCTGCCTCGCCTTCCTATCAATACCAAAGTCCTTAGATGCCTTTCCTTGGGGTTCTCCATTTGGTGGCGGTTCTTCCTGCTTTCACTGTCTACTTTAGCCGTTCCTCCAACTCCTCCTGTTTTTCACTTCCCGAAATCCCTGACTTACCTCCAAGCCTCAAAGAATGACCACAACAGTGGTCAGAGTTGTGTTGTGTTGTGTTGCACTTCTTCCTGCTGTGTACTGCTTTCAGTCTCTGTATCTATCTCTTTGTCTATCCTGCCTTCATAGATCTACTTTAATGCTGATGGGGCACTTCCAGTGCTGAGTACCGTATGCCTGGCCCTAGGCTGAGCTTCTCACGCACGTCATCCAAATTTACAAAAAAAGAAACCGAAGCTCGGAGAGGTTAAGCAACCTGGTCAAAGTCACACAGTTCAGGGACTGGCAAGTCTGGTCAACTGCATAGCCCATGTCCTTAACGTCTATGCATGCTGCCCTCCAAGACTGATGATGCAGGTGAATATTGCGGGGGGGGTCCCTCAGGTGAGTGAGGGGCGAGGTGGGCTGGGAGAGAGAAAAAGCATCCTATCTCCTTACGTTTCAAAACTCAGACCCTGCTTAAGGCAGGCGCCCATTTTTAGGTTCACATTTTTCAGCTCTGTCTTGTCCAGGCCACAAGTTTGGAGGTATATGTATAAAAAAAAAGTCAGGGTTGAAAAATTAAGTGGAAACATACATGCTTGTGAACACACATATAGTCCCATGAACTCCTATGATGTGTTTGGATCTGTCTGCTGTACTCTAGAATCATGATTTAATGAGTGTATGAGTTTCCCAGGGCAGCTATAACAAATTACCAGCTACTTGGTGGCTTAAAATAACAGAAATTTATTCTCTTAAAGCGTTGGAGGCCGGAATGGAGTTGTTGGTGGGGCCCCGCTCGTTCCAGGGATGCTAGGGGAGAATCCTTTCTGGCCTCCTCCAGCTTCTGGTGTCTCCTGGCCTTCACTGGCTTGTGGCCACATCCCTTGGGTCTCTGCCTTTGCCTTTCCATGGGCTTCTTCCTCCCACATTTCCGTGTCAATTTCACTTTCTCTTGCCATCTAATGACCTGTCATTGGATTTAGAGCCCACCGTGATCTAGGATGAGCTCATCTTGAAATTTTTACCTTAATGACATCTGCAAAGACCCTTCTTCCAAATGAGGACATGTTCTGGGTGCATCTTCTGGAAGCCACCGTTCAGCTCAATACATAGGTTTGCTGTGCTAGGCTAGTGGTGTGGTTCACGACCCCTCCATTTCTCCAACTATGTGATGGTACACCTGCCATCAGCTCTTTCACACATGATTTATGCAGAAGAATGAGAGTCTTGGGGAAGCCAAAACAGTCAGCTGGTGTGAAGCTGCCTCCCCTCCTTCAGCAAGAGACCTCTGTCAGTAAATAAAAGTCTAGATGCTTTACAGAACTAATGTGTCTTCCGAAGTACTCACGCTCTTGGAGAGGATCTTGAGAAATGGGAAAATTGGGCTCAATATGTGTGAAAGAACTGTGTCCTCTTCAGGGGAAAGCCAGGGTACACATTTCAGAGACTATTACTATTATATAGAGACACGGACACAGAGCAACTAAGTGAAAAATCATCGCTGCTAATATGCCCATCTCGGGGACTTGCTCCATTTCCCAGACAGTTTCAAGAAAAACTCTCTCTCTGAATTGCTGGAAAGAATCAATACCGACTGGATAAATCATCACGGCCCTAGCCTGCACTGGCGGAACCGGGGAGGACTGCTTAGCGAAGGGTCCATCAAGCATAATGAACGCTTCCAGCGGGGCTGGTGCACCTTTCCCCTGACCAAGTTCAACTCACACTTCATCCAGACAGGTCCTAAAGTCTCAGTTTCATGGGCCCAGCCCCAACCTGGTCATTAGGATCAATTTAATTTTCCATTTCCCGGGAAATGGTATAGAAGCCTATTTGTCCAGCGTTTGTCTTTTGGCAATTGGACACGTTTAGTTTAGCTCTGCAGACACGGTGGGGGTGGAGCCGGCCACCTAAACCGTCAAAGGCAAGAGGGGAGCGCTCTTCTAGAACACTGTGCACAGCTCCATGGCAACGCACCTGGGCCACAATTAAATCCTTTTTAAACATTTTTTTTTTTCTTATTGAAAAAATAATGTTCCTGCTAAAAAAAAATAGATAGGAAAAAAATCCTGCTTAAAATCCCATAGCACAGAAACAACATTTGGTCCGTATCTATACCTGTACTTTTGTAGCTGTCCTTGTGTCTCTGCCTCTGTCTGCCCCTGTATCTGTCGCTGGTTTCATATCGCGCTTGTATCTATCACTATATTTTAATAACAAGATCATCCTCTTTAAGTGCACACAGATTCTGTTTTGTGGTCTGCTTCTTTACCTAACAGTGTACTGTAAACACACTTTCATGGTATTTTGTATCTTTCATCATTTTTGACAGCTATATATATATTCTATTGTAGAGATACACCTTAGTTATTCAAATAATCTCTTATTATTCTGAACTTAAGAATTTTACCAGTGAATCTGTGCAGGAATCCCCGATTTTGCTCTTAGAAAAAAATTCTAAAATTGAAGTCTCAGGGTTGATGTTGAAGGTGTGTGTTCAGAGTTTTTGCCTCGAAGGTCGCCTCGGGGAGAATGGAGGGAACAAGGGAGTGAGACATTGGAGGTGGGGCTTCCCGGAGGAGCAGGCTGGGACAGTCAGGTGGTGCGGGGGAGAGGGAGGGTGGTCTGTGAAGAGGGATAGAGGTGTCAGTGGGTAGGTGCGGGGGTGTTCGGAGAGCAGTGTCGGGGGGCCTGAGCTCAGGGGTGTGGTGGGCAGGGCCGGGAGAGGCCCGAGGTAATGGGGGAAGAAGGTAAAGCAGAGTGGGAGCAGAGCTAAGGAGCTCTGACATCATCATCCTTCGGGCCAGGGAGTCTCAAGGAGAGGGGAAAGGGGCACGTGGACTCCAGGTGTGTTTGAATCTTCAGAACTTTTCTTTCCAAGGGTACATTCCCTGCCCCTCCCTCCCAGGTCTGAGATGTTTCTCTCTATCCTGTCTCCCTTTGGTAGATAGGACTCCTGCCCCCACTTTACCCCAGCTCCTTTGAGAATCCCTGTGCAATAAGAGGCATGATTGGTAGGCTTATGCTCCTAGGAGTGGTGTGGAGGCAGGAAAAAGAGGCAAGAATCATTGTTAGGGGTGAGAGGGGACTATTGAACGTTGCAGGCAGATTCTGACTTTTGGTCTGGAGAACTCCTTCTGTCATGGTCTACATGGGGGCTTCTTGAATCATCTGTGGTGAGGGACCGACGCCCATTTTCTTTTCCTAATGTATTACAGACCAATATTTTTAGAAAATATAATAAAAGCGAATTACTAGAAAAATGCAATAAAAACTGTACAAAATACAGGCAGCAGGTTTTAAGTAGTAGTTTTAACAGACGCAAAATAGCCCTGCCAACTTGCTTAAATTTCAAATGCTTCACTCAAGTCCTGTTCTTACGTTATTGCAGACCCGTAATCAACATTGTGTGGATGGCCCCCTCCATGATCTGGTCAGAGGGAGAGAGACCAATTAGCAGGGTTGCAGGGGACAGAGAGCATCCCAGGGCACCAGCTAATGCTGGGGCAGGAGTGTGAAAAGGAGGGGGAGGGTAGTCAATATGTTTGGTATTACTTCACCCATTTTGTTTTATGACTAAAAAAATGCTTTTTAGTTATCTTCCTTGTTTTTATTTTATGCTATATTTTTTTTTCTTTATTCTTTTATTTCCCCCATTTGGAAGGTGTTTGTTCTGTTCTTTGGCACTCTGAGTAGTTTTCATGAAATTAAAAAAAAAAAATTGGCACCGATAATTCTCCAAACATCCAAGGAAAATATAAACTCAAACCAAAATGAGATACCTCACACATGTTAGAATGGCCATTTTTAAAAAGACAGATAAAAAATTCTGGCATTGATAGAGGGCAAAGGGACCCTAGGCACTGTCGGTGGGATTGTAAATGGGTACAACCACTGTGGAAAACAGGATGGAGGATCCTCAAGGCATTAAAAACAGACCTACCATATAATCCAACAGTTCCACTTCTGGGAATATTTCCAAAAGAAATGAAAACACTAATTCAAGAAGATATCTGTACCCCCATTTTCATAGCAGCATTATTTACAATAACTCAGACATGGAAACAACAATGTGAGTATCCACCAGTGGATGAATGGATATAGAAGTGGTGGTATAGATACACAATGGAATATTATTCAGCCATGCAAAATGAGGAAGTCTTACCATTTGTGATGACATGAATAGACTTTGAAAGCATTATGCTAGCAAAATAAGTCCGAGAAAGACAAATACTGTCTGATCTCACTTACATGTGGAATCTTAAAAACAAAACAAAACAAAACAAAACAACTCCTAGAAAAAGAGATCAGACTTGTGGTTAGCAGAGGTGGGGGCAGGGGGAATGGGAGAAAGGGGGTCAGAAGGTCCAAACTTCCAGTTGTAAGATAAATAAGTACCAGGCATATAATGTACAATATAATCACTATAGTGAGCTGTACGCCGGAAAAGTTGGGAGTAAATCCTGAGTCCTCATAGCAATGGAAGCCTCCATGCCCTGGGTTGGCTTGGTTCTGGGGGTCATCACCTCTCCTCGTCCCCCTCTTGACTTGAGCGCTGCTGGGCCACACAGCTTCCAGGAGTTTTCAGCAGCCCCTCTGGTCTGATGGGGCAGGAAGGCACTCTCCACCGTGGCTGGAACTGTGACTCAGCACCTTGCTTGGGCGTGGGCAAACTGGCTCTGGGGCTGGCTGGCAAAACTTCTTGTCTGAGGATCCAGATGAGGCAGAGTGGCACCCCACCGAGTTCGCTGGTCAGAGTCACCCCCAATTTGGATCTGCAGATGAGCAAAGTCATTGGTTGGGACTACCGCTTGGGCACTGCAGGTATGCACTTGGTTGGCCAAGATCTGTGTGCTGGTTATTGTGGGCCCCTCCCCCACTTTTCCATCACAGACTCCCCATGGTTGGGGCCTGCAGATTCCCCTGCAATCCTTGTGGGGTGAGATCAGAGTAGTGGCTCCCACACAGTGACCCACAATGCTGCAGAGGCTGGTTGTCCCCTCTGGGTTCTCTTTTCCCACTGGAGGGACAAGAAGCTCAGGGAAACCTCTCGGCATGCGGCTGCACTGGCCTGGGGGAGGGGCAATGCTACCAATGTGTACGTGTTCCTTTTACCCTTCTAAAGCCCTCTGTCTTGGTCTCAGTGGTGGAGGAGGGTGCTTAAGCCTTACCCCTGTGTTCTAGGATTCTTTCAGCAGTGCCTTGTTCTTGCATAAATGTTAGTTGTTCTTGTGAGGGGGGAGCGATGTCAGGAAAGACCTATAGCACCATCTTGGTGACGTCACTCTCTCTGTCGCCATATTTATAACATTTATTTGAACATAGCTCTGTGTTTAACTGAGTTCAGTGCTCACTCTTGGTGCTTTTTTGGAGTTCTTTATTTTGAATCACCTCTTGGGATGACTGAGGAAAGCACTAAGTAATATTTCCGCAATCACTGGTAGTGTGTGTGATATAATAGGAAGAAAAGGCGCTGCTGACCTTCTGGAGTAGGCTGGCATTGCAGTGGGGCTTAGTGTTCTCCTATTGGACCATAAATGATTTTGCACAAAATAAGTATCTGACCAGGCCACTCTCTGACTGTGATGGATCTAAACACTTCATGGTCATGTCCGAACACAAAACATGACCATTGTCCACACCACAAAGATGATCAGACATCTCCCTGTCCTGGCTAATATGAGTGACTGCTGCTTCTTAACCAATTTCTTTAGTTTTAGCCTTGTCTGGTCTTTCCTCTTTCTAGATAAGATCTATTAAGCTACCCAGTCATAGGATTGCCTCTGCTTCCCGAGAGCATCAATCCACAGCAAAGCCCCACATCCCAAAATCACTTAACCCAAGACCAAATCTTATCACAAGTTTTTTTTCTAATACCCTCTTGCTGAGACACTTCAAGGTTTTCCGGGCTGTGTTCACCCTCACTGAGATGAGTAATAAACCCAAGTGGTCCAGGTGTATTCACGGTGCTCTGTGGCTGGAGGGCACTGACAGGTGGAGTGATTGCATTGATGGCTCCACTAACTGGCCTCCTTTGCCAGGAATTTTGTAGTCCCCTCCCATTCTGACTCTGGCTCAGTCCCATGACTTGCTCTGACCCATGGCACGAGAGCAAACTTTATGCAAACAGAGGCTGGAAAGCACATGTGTGTGTTGCCTCTTTTGAACCCCTGCTACTACTGTGAGACCAAGGTAGCACGATGGAGGATGAGACACATGGAGATCAGTCAAGTGGACCCTGGTGTCCAGCTGAGGCCACCAGCATGTGAGGTAGCCTAGCTCAGATCAGCAGAATTCCCCAGCCAACTCATGATCTTGCAAACCAAAATAAATGTTTATTGTTATATCTTACCAAGGTTTTGTGGTTGCTTGTTTTGCAGCATCATTGTGGCAATAAATAATGGGTATGGTTTACTGTCTAAGAAAATATTTCTGTTGACAACCTATTTGGTAGAGAATCACTGGGTCATACATTTTGCCCCAAAACTTTATAGGTTTGCTTTGTTGTCTTTTATTGTTAGGGTTTGATTTTTGTTTCTGGTTAAATTGTGATTCTCTTTTGGCATCACCAATTGTTTATAAGTTGGGTCTCTCATCTCCATCCTATTTATTAATTTCTCCTTCATCTTTCTAATCTTTCATTGATTTTTTATATTTTTTTGAACACTTTCCTTTTTTTCAATTAGCTCCATTTTTATCTAAGGACTAAAATTCAACCTCCTTTTCTTCTACATCTTCTTTCATCTCTTGTTTCATAGGTTCTATAACTTCTTATATTGGGTTACCTGTAATAACTCTCTCAATTATGTACTCTTGCTTTGCATTGTTTCTTTTTGAGTGATGCAGAAATTTTTAACAGTGTGTGTATGTGTATTTCTGGAATTTTCAAACAAATGGGCACCTGGGTTCTTTCTCATCCCATTATCTTCTGCCTATATGATGGCACAATTACCCTTATGGCAAGCTGTCTCCAGTTGAAGAGTGAATGGATATGCACAGTTCCTAACCAAAATTCACGTGTCTTGCAAACATTTACCTGAGAAAGTTTCTCTGGGTTATCTGCTTTTTTTTCTGTTCTGAATATGATAAAGAAAAATATTTCTGAGTAATTTGAAGCAATGTGTAGTTCTTACATCAGAAGTTGACTGTGAACAATTACTATTCCTAGTTTTTCTGTTTTCTCTCTTTTTCAACGGCTGCTTAAAAATTCCAAGATGAACACTCCATATCCTGTCTGCTTCCACTCTGGGCCAGTGCATTTACCATCTCTGCTGAATATAGAGTTGTATTGTCCAACATGGAAGCCACTAGCTACTGTAGATATTGAACCCCTGAAATATGTCTAGTCCAAATTGAAATGTACTGTGAGTGTGAGATTTCAAAGACATGGCACAAAAAAGAGAATGTAGAATATCTCATTTATATTTAAAAACATTGGCAACATGTTGAAATGATAATATTTTGGATATATTAAAATATTCTATTGTAATTAATTTCACCTCTTTCATTTTACCTTTTTAAAAGTGTTGCTTCTAGAGATTTTAAATGATTTATCTGGTATGCATTGTATTTCTATTGGACAGTACCATAGGAAGAGATATTGCACCTGAAACTAATATAACAATACATGTTAATTGTACTTCAATAAAACAAACAAATAAATAAAAAGCACAAACCCACAAAAGAGAGAAGAGAGAGCGAGACAGAGAGAGAGAGATTAACACACAATGGAGCAGAAATCTATGGTTACTTCAGAAAGCCATTTTCTGATCAGCACTGACCCTGTTCTCTGGCATGAGGATACATAGAGGAGGTTTATAAACACCTCTGCTCACCTTTTTCCTGTCTATCTTTGCCATTTTGCTAACAAGTTATGCAACAGAAATACAAAGGATCATAAGAAACTACTACAAACATTTATATGTCACAAATTGCACAACCTTGAAGAAATGAAGAAATTACTAGAAACATACAACCTATCAAGACAGAATCATGAAGAAATAGAAAATCTGATTACTAGTAAGGAGACTGAACCAGTAATCAGAAACCTCTTAACAAACAAAAGTCCAAGACCAGATGACTTCACTGGTGAATTCTACCAAACATTTCAAGAAGAATTAATACCAATCCTTCACACCGCTTCTCGGCCTTTTGGCTAAGATCAAGTGTAGTATCTGTTCTTATCAGTTTAATACCAATCCTTCACAAACTATTTCAAAAAATAGAAGAGGAAGGAACACTTCCAAACCAATTTTATGAGGTCAGCATTACCCTGATACCAAAACCAGACAAAGACACTACAAAAAAAAAAAAAAAAAAAAGAAAGAAAGAAAATTATAGGCCAATATCCCCCATGAACATAGAGGCAAGATTTCTCAACAGAGTATTAGCAAACAGAATTCAACAATGCATTAAAAGGATCATGCACCATGAGCAAGAGGGATTTATTACAGGGATATAAGGATGGTGTCTTTGCCATTTTGTTTCAAAGATCAAAGTAACTGAGGGCTTCCAGTAGTTTTTGACCTAAGCCCATTATGTTATTTAAATTTTGCTTTGTAGCAAACTACTGGAAACTTAGTAACATCTGACAATGAGCATTTATTTCTCACACAATAGAGGATTAGCTTGGGCTCTGATCTAGGCTGGACTTGGATGGGACACGTTAGCTGAGGCTTCTTTGCTCCACACCTCTCTCATCTTCTAGTGGGCTAGCCCGGGCATGTTCTCATGGCAATGGTAGAGGAGCAAGAGGGAGAGAAAGCCTAATCTTAAAAACACGTTTTAAGGTTCTGCTTGTATCACACTTGTTGACATCCCATTGGCCAAAGCGAGTCACATGACAAACCTTGAATCCATGTGGGAGGGTGCTATGAAATCACAAGGCAAAGAGCCTGGATGCAGAAAGGGATAAGAAACAGGGACTCATCTCCCCATTGTAGGTAGAGTGAATTCCTCCAAAATTTTGGGGAGGTACCAATTTGTCTAGTTTCCAATGATATTTCAATTTTGCCTCAATGGGAAAGCAGGGAGCTGTCATGACCCTCACTGTGTTGCTTCAAGTGCATTTTTAATTTCCTCTTAAACTGTGCTTGCAACAAGCTATATCATTGGGTACTTAATATACGATATTCATTCTCCTTTTAGATAAATGTTGCAAGAAATTTTCTTGTGATTATTAAGTTAGTAAAGAGTTTTTTTTTTCACTACTACTATTAACTTTTATTATTGTTATTATTCGTCACATGGAGAAACAGCATAGCACATACCACTAAGGCCAAAAAGAAGACTGGAATTGTCCAGGTAGTGTCTATTCATCAGGGATGAGCTGGTGCACTTGGAACGAGGGTAACAGTTTCTTTTTGGAGCAGCCAGATGGGAAGAAGGAGATGTTCAGGCCAAATGTTTGCTTTCAGCCAGTCTGTCTGGCCATATTGAGAAGGGGTTACCAGCTAAAACATTTGCTATTGATTATAGAGGATGATATGAACCATGGAGTAGTTTTATTTGGAACCAGGCAGAAGAGATTTGCATCCCAACTTTACAACTCCTTAGTTGTGTGATATTGAGCAAGATCTTCCACCTCTGAGAGAGCCTCCTTCCCTTATTTGTAAAATGGGGCCAATGAATTTCTACCCAACAGGGCACCTGAAAGGATGATGTGAGATAGAATGGCATTAACACAAGACATGCTTAGGAAGTGGGAGCTAAACTCCATTATGTATATATGGGACTGTTTGGGGCATTCCCCAATTCCCCCAATTCTGTCTTCAGTTGACAGTGGGAGTTATTTAGTGCAGCTGAAATATTTTCTAATTGCATCTTTTACTCATTTGTACATTAATTTATTTATACGTTCTTTGTTATACTCATTTATTCAATAAGCATTTATTGGTAGTTTCACAGCTGGGTTCTCCTGGAGCAGACAGTGAGATGGAGTTTGAGGAGGGAAGTATTTGTTAGGGACCAATATCTGGGAGGATAAGCTGGGGGGAAGTGGGAGCGGACGCAGGGAAAAGCCACACCATGATACAGGACAAACGGGAAGCTGCTGGGAGGTCCTAGAGAAGATGTGGCCTGTTGGGGTTGTCCTGTGGCCACATTTGGCCAGAATGGCTGTGTCTTTATACTGCTGCCTTGCTTGTTCACCGGATGAGGGCTGCCCTGGGCAGGGCACGACCTCAGCTGAGGTCCTGTAGAGCTGAGGCAGTCTTTAAAGGAGCTGGCAGGGGAAGGCTGTGTGTTGATGACACTCAGTGTAGAAGGGCAGCAGGTCCTTCCTTGAAGGGAATTCTGGGTGGCGTATCGTCATGTCCACCCCTGGTGGCTACCCTGGGCAGACCCTGTGCCCAGACCCGGGCTTACAGTGCCAAACAGGGAAGACACATTCTTCACACTACATTGCTTACAGCATAGGCTGGTTTTGAGAGTTTTTAGCTGTCTTTGTATTTCAAGTGAACAATCTTCTTTAGACAGATTGCCTCACCATGAAGCTGGGAGAATAGACTAATGTCTTCAGTTATTACTCAGGAGAGGAAGAAAGTAACAGATATCCCTGTTTATAGTAACACAGATTCTGGGCTGTAGTGAATCTGCTTTTATTCATTTTCTGCCAATGTCAACAGTTGAACCAATACTGATTTTCTATCTTGTGCCAGGCACCGTGTTAGGTGCTAGGGGTACGATGAGCGGTATTCAGTCTTGTCAGAGAGACAGACACATACAGATAATCTCAACATAGGAGAAGTTATGGGGTGGTGACATAAAGAGACTGCTAACGGACAGGACAGGACAACTCAGAGACAGGGCAACTTCCCCTGGCCTGGGGGTCAGGAGAAGCTTCTCAAGAGAGTAAGACACTTGAGCTAAGACTAGAACGCTATGAATCAGCCAGGTAAATACGGTCTCTGCTCCTAAGTAATTTCCCTTATTTCATGGAAAAAGAGGACAAATCAGAGTCTTGAACATTTATAGAAAGTAGTCATGCTGGGGTGCCTGGTGGGTCAGTGGGTTACGTGTCCGCCTTCCGCTCAGGTCATGATCCCACGGTCCTGGGATCAATACCCGCACTGGGCTCCCTGCTCAGCTGGGAGTCCGCTTGTTCCTCTCCCTTTCCTCCTACTCATGCTCTCTCTCTCAAATAAATAAAATCTTTTAAAAAAAATAATCATTCCAAGAGAATCAAGGTTATTTAAAGGGACAAATGGACTTTTATTATCCTTAAATGAAGGTTCTTAAGAAGTTTTCCTTCATTTGAAGCCTTGATAGCTCAAAAGGTTTTCCTGTAGGGCCGGAAAGCTGTATATTGGATGATGTTGGTTCCTTGGAAATGATTTGACTCTGTGTGTTAAACAGCAATCATGCCTCTAAGAGGCCATCTATTAAAAAAAAAAAAATCCATACATGCCTAAATGTTATGTGATGCACAGTTACTTTATTTAATTTGAGTTCTCCTGAGTTGTTTTCTCTTACCAGCAGCACCGTGGAATCCTCAAAGTGGCTGAACGGAAGGGTGTGAGTATAAATGTGTGAGCCCACACCACAAGGCACCCCCCTCAGCCTGACTTCCTCTCAATTCCCTTGACTCTTGAGTCACAAATGGTAGGATTCTGAAAATTAGGGGTCCCAATAGAAGCGTATTAGACAGAGGCCATGTTTCCTCCTTACATGTTTTAAAAATGGTCGTCAAGACTTAATTGCTAATACCAATGCTGGAAAATCTCCCTCAAACGATCTATTTGCAAAGCTGGTGAGTATGAGACCACCACAGTAGCTTCACTGACACTTCTACATCAGTTAGTGGGGTTTCTGTACCAATGGCTTCAATATAGGGGACTACCCAGTGTGTGGAGGGAGTCGAGATGTCAGCCTGTCACACCTCATTAGAACTACTACCCCATCCTGAGAATCTGCCCAGGGTAAGCTGGGCAATGTGTGACCTGAAGTTAATTGAATTCACCTTTCCCCTTAGGCTCTAGAAAAAATGGATTCACATCCTTATTTCCTCCTGGTGTAGGAGGTCCATGCTCCCCGCAAGATTTCTGGAACTTTCAGTGGCTTTGCATGTCTACTGGTCATCTATTTGTTTTATTTATTTATCTTTGCTTTTATTCTTGTCCTATATCAGCCTTAGTGTCAACCCCAATGGGAGTCAATGGCTCTTTTTCCGTGAGTGTCTTTCTCTCTGTCTTCTCCCAAGTATCTCACATATTAACTATGTGATCGCTTTCACTGTAGATTTGTTGTGAGATAGCCAGGATCAGGAATATTGGATTTCTCTATTCTTTAGTAAGAACCTTAACCACCTCTGCTGCTCGAGTTCCAGACATAGCCTGAGGCGCTCCTTTTTCTTTATTCACCTCCAGACCCACTTTTCTCTCATTTGTTTATCTGCTTTTGTCACCCCAGATTATTGTTTATATCTATATATATATATTTTGGTGCAGAATGACTTTGCTATCTCTTTCTCAGTTCTTTTTCTTTCTAGCACAGTAGGATTCAACTTCGGGCTGTGCATTTGAAAATAGTAAGCGTTAGGCATTATCCCTAAAGCTTCTGATTTAAGTGGTTTGGTGTGGGGCCTGGATATAAGCCTTTTTAAAATGGCACCCCCACATTTTCAAAATATGCAGCCAGGCTGTGAACCACTATAAACCTAACCCAAACCCATGTCTTCAGAGAGTCCTATGGCCTTACAGCTACTCTGCCTTCCATCAGCTAAGAAAAACCATGCATGCATGCGTGTACGTGCACGCACACACACACACACACACACACACACACACGGGCACCTTATTGCATGCAGACTTCATAACTACTTTTAAAGGAACTTTCAATAGCCTCATCATACATATGCATATTAAGAGACCAAGGCCCAGTAATGTGCTCAAATTTATGTAGCCAGAGATAGTAGAGGTAGGATTTCAATCGAGGACTATGAATTCCAAAACTGTTTGTTTTTGTTTTTTCTTTTTTCTTCTTAAATCCTGCACCTTCTAGCTCAAGGAGCAGGGTAGATGTGAGCACATCTTGTGTTCAGTGATCCCTCCTTTTAGATATCACTGCTTCTTCCCCCATTCCTGCTACTCTAGAGCCAGTAAAATCTTTGTCAATTTACATCAGGCATATGTTGTTCTTTCCCCAAAGGATCTCCTTTTGTCCAAAGCCTGGGATCTTCTCACTTATTCCCAGAAATGTTTCCTTCAAAATTTCCTTTGACAATAGCTAACATTTATTGAGTGCTTAGTATGTGGCGGACATACTGAAATAAACAAAGGCTATGTAACTAGGCCAAGGTCGTATGATGAGTAAGAGCAGAGCCACACTGCAATCCTAAACCCATTGCTCCATTCTGGAGAAAATGCAGATTCTGATTCTGCAGGTCTGGGGGGTGGGTCCTAAGAGGCTGCATTTCTAATAAGCTCCCAGGAGGTACCTACACCACTCCATCCATAGTCCATACTCTCAATGGCAGGGCCTAGATGACGTTGCTTGCTTTTCTGTTTTTCCTATTGAAAATAGCTATGGTTTTTGCAAAGTGGCTACATTTCTCATTCACTCTTTGGGTTTTTCTTCCTGAGCAATAAGGCCAGGGAGCACTCTTGTCCAAAGATCTAGGACCACTGCAAGGTCAGAGATTACATTTGACATTAATTAAATTAATTAGCTGAAAGGCAAACACTACTCAGAATTAAAAAATAAAGTTCCCTTAAGAAGGAGCAGAAAAGATTGATGTAGGCAAGCTGATTTAGGGTTGAAAGACAGGATGTTTGATGTTGAGTGGCGATAGTCGATGTTTTCAGTTCTGCCCTTCTGTCCCTTCTTCCGTCAGTACGGTGAGAAATCTGCTTTGGCCATCCTCGCGCTTCTATGAAATGCAAACTGCAAGAGGAACTTTAAAGACAGCTTCTAACAGTTAGTTGCATATCATTCCACAGAAGCTTTTTTACTGAAGGCAATTTCTGCCACAATGATTTTTTTTTTTTTTTTTTAGTTGCAGGTCTTCATTTTGATGTTCAAATTCGCTCAAACTCTGTGACTGGAGCAAGGGGTGATTAGTGCTTGGGGAAGGCCACTTACCACTGAAGCCTGCTGCTGCTGAGGAAAAGGTCAGAGCTGTGCGCACTAGGCAGGGTGCAGACTGGCAGCCAGGGCAGGGAAAAGGCTTTCATTCCAGCAATGGGCAGACCTCTGATTTCCTTATGAAACCCACTAGCACAGAGCGCATGGCACACTACACGGAATACTTAATTACAGAGGCAAGTTATGGGTTCAAGTTGACCAGGTAGTCTAATCAATATTGCTTACTCCAAACTCTAATTCACTTGTCTTACAACTCATTAAATTTGAAATATTATTGATTTTCAAGTAGATGGCTTAACTAATAAATAAGTGCATTTTATCTTGGGGACCTTGGTTTGAGTTTGATCAGTGGATTCGCAGGTAAGAAAACTCAAATCTCTTCATTGGGTAGTGTTTGCAGAATAATCACACCAAACGAACTCCACTGATGCAAATAATTGGCCAGGACCCCCTATTTCCCAATAGCTCATGCTGAATGGGTTGTTTTCCTGTTTCTGAGGAGGGTGTCTTGACAACAAGGGACAGAATTGTACGACTTGGAGAAAGTCGTCTTAAGAGCATGCACTTCTTTGAAGTGTAATTTCTTTGTATTCTGCAAATCAAAGATGCTATGAACCTTCTTTTTCTCTTGTACTAGAAACCGTCTTGCTGGGTTTTTAGCAACCAATTCTGTCTTTGCCCCTCAATGGTCTGGACTAGATTTGATTCCTACAGAATGCAAGCAATCCTCCAGTCTCTGATGTGGCTTTCTGCATGGGCTGGAATCTGACCAGCCAGCAGCCGCTGTCCGCCTAAACACACACCCACATGCTCAGGGTGAAGATGGGTGCATCGGCGTGAAGGCAGGGTGATCAAACGAATCTCATTTGTGCTGATTTTCAGGCTCTGAGGCGACACTTTCTGTTTTCTAATTTTTTTAAAGAAAATTATTTTATGACCTTAGGTAGAAAATCAGTATCATTTGCCATAATTAGAGGTAAACCTTAAAGATAAATATAGTAAAAATATAAATACAGTGAAAAAACAGGTTATGCAACTATCAATGTGTCCCATGCTTGAAAGATCTGTTTCTTTCCTTTCTTAAGTTTTTATTTAAATTCCAGTGAGTTAACATACAGTGTAGCATTAATTTCTGATGTGCAATTTAGTGATTCATCTCCTCCATACATCACCCGGTGCTCATCACAGCAAATGCACTCGTTTATCCCCATCACCTATTTCACCCATCATCCCTCCCACCCCCAGTTAATTGGTTGAGAGTCTGTTTCTTGGTTTATCTCTCTCTTTTTTTAGGTGGCACTTTATTTTTTTTAAGATATTTATTTATTTATTTATTTATTTATTTATTTATTTATTTACAGAGCACGAGCAGGGAGAGGGGCAGAGGGAGAGAGAGAATCCTAAGCAGACTCCCTGCTGAGTGTGGCCCGATGTGGGGCTCCGTCTCACAACCCTGAGATCATGACCTGAGCTGAAATCAAGAGTGAGACGCTCAGCTGACTGAGCCACCCAGGTGCCCCAGTTGCATTATTTATTTATTTATTTATTTATTTTTTAAAGATTTTATTTATTTATTTGACAGAGAGAGACACAGTGAGAGAGGGAACACAAGCAGGGGGAGTGGGAGAGGGAGAAGCAGGCTTCCTGCTGAGCAGGGAACCTGACACGGGGCTCGATCCCAGGACTCTGGGATCATGACCTGAGCCGAAGGCAGACGCTTAACGACTGAGCCACCCAGGCGTCCCCCCCCCAGCCCCGCCCAGTTGCATTTTTTTTAAATGTAATTTTTTGAATAGGTGTCTATTGACATGATTCATAAACCTAAAATTATCAAAAGGCATCCAGTTAAAATATTTTCACTCCATCCAATAAGAAACTACTATGTTTAGTTTCTCTAGAAAAAGCCTTCTAGAGATGCTTTTTGTATATTTAAACAAGAACAAATACAGATTCTTATTTTTTTCTTATTTTTATAGAATTTTATATTCTACACATTGTTCTGAACCTTTTTTTTTTCCTTTCAACTTACTGGCATATTTGCGGGATTTTTTTCCATATCAACACATGGAAAATACCTCATTTAAAAAAAAAAGAGCTGGATAATTTCCATCATTGTATATACACCATAATTTATCTAATCAGTCCCCCATTAATGGACTTTTGGATCCTTTCCAATATTTTGCTATTACAAACGCCACTCTAATATCCGGCACATAGTACCCACGTGCAAAATGACTGTGTACATAAGTTGTTACCTGTGCAAGTATGTGGGTCATATACACACCCCAACATGGAGAGCTGGGTCAAAGGGTACATGGTCGCTTTGTCAAATTGCCCTCTGTGGGTGTTTTGGATATTCACTCTCCAGCCAGCGATGTGTGGGGACCTGAGGCTGGTAATTTTAATCCCCCTTGTCAAGTACTTACATTTCTAGGTCAGAAGCTGTTTAGTCAGGGTTGCAAACAACCGAAGAGTCCAGTTAACTTAAGGCAGAAAGAGTTGATTGGACTAGATTGGAAAACTGGAGTACAGGCTTTGGGGAGACCAGGGGGGTGAAGCATAGCCAAGGATTTGCCATGGGACAGTCTCATGAAGATGGTGCCACTAAGCTTATGGCCACCAGGCATCCCCATGGAACCAAGGACCCCAACCCCCAACGTTGCCCTCCCTGTACTACATACTGGACCTAATTTGGCTTCTATAGAGTTATAAGGGGGAGGTCCTGAAAACCTCTCTTTGCCTCCTGGCAAGAAGTGTATTCAGATGTTGGGTGGCCAAAACAATGTCCACTATGAAGACCAACCTCTTCATCTTTCTTACAACCGGCAGGGGTGGGGTGGGAGCATTTTCTTGGATCATTCAGGATCTGAGTTTAAAAGCTCTTATGGCTCTAGGGTGTGAATTGGACCTAGCGTCCACCACTCTGCCCAGGAGGGGATTAGTGGATCAGTCAATGAGTCTACCTTGGTTACTGATCACCTTCTGCATGCTAAGTAAGCACTTGCTTGGCCAAGGATTCAGAGTCAGGGATTCTTCCATCTAATTCTGTTTTAGCTGAAACGGTGGCTGATCGGTGGCTTAGCCTTGGGCAAGCCATTCTTCTTAAGCCTGGTTCCTCATCCACGAAGCAGGGATAATAATATTGACCTACTTTCCTGGGGTGTTGCAGGGATTCCCTAATTGATGGCTGTACAGAACTCTGAAAATACCTTAGAACCCCCCACCCCTTTGTCTCCAAGTCTGCTTTCCTTTTAGCGCTCCTGCTCCATGTCCTGTAATTTGAGCTGGCATGCAGAAGGGAACAGATGAGGGATTGGAGCACAAACATGACTTGTTTGGCATCTAAAGAGACAGTGAACGGAGCCAACGTGGAAGGAAGGTAGTTAGCAGTTAGCAACTGTTGTTAAGGGTTCTGTGGGGTACCACTGCCACAGTTCCAACGATCAGGGATCACAGATGCCTGAGTCCTAATTGCTTTCTCTGGTTGTCATCCTCATACATAAATAAATTAGCAGCCCCGTCCTTGACATGGATGGTATGAATGGCTCACCCGGAACAGCTGTCGCAGAGGTTCTTGGATATTAATCACACCCTCCCTTCAATGGCATTGACCTTAAGGTGGAAACGCCTTGCTCTTGTTCTAGCAACTGAGGAGCAGGCCACCCCACAGTGTTTGTGCATGTGTTGTTGGGGGGGGAGACGCTTTGATTTTTATCATTATTATAATCATGACGATAAGGCGTGTAATATCACATTAAAGTTTTCACGGCATTTTGACATCTGTGATCTCCACTGGGCCTCAGCAGTGTTTCATGGCAGGCAGAAATGGTCATCTCCATTAAGTGATAAAAAGACCCAGATTCAGAGAGTTTACCGGACCTAAGATTATTCAGCTGGGAACTGAAATCTTGCACCTGGCCAGCCTAGCATGGTCTGTATTATATATCACTCTCTTTCTTTAAATGATATAGATCACTGTCTTCACCTATCCCCTTTGATATTGAATTGAATCCGCTCAAAAAAGTTAAAATATGCACATCCATCCTTGATTAAATGCTCACTATATGTCACATACTGTGCTAAATGCCTTATGTGCAGAATAGCATCTAATCCCTGCCCTGTTAGTAGGGGTCCTTGCCCTGCTTTAAGGATGAGACAAACTGAGGCTCAGAGAGGTTAATAACTTGCCTGAGGACGCACAGGCAGCCCAAGCGTTCAACCACAATTCTGTATCACAGGCCTTAGAAAATGCCAGTAGCTGAGAGCCCAGCGATACCCTCGAATGGGCAGAGGACTGCTTTTTAATGCTTTGATAGAGAAAAGGGGAAGCTGCCTTTGGCCTCTAGCATCACGGACTGTTCCACTTCAGTTTATGTCATCGACCGAGAGTTCACTTCTGTAATTGTTACGGGAGAGCCGGAAGCCCAGCATGGTAGAGGCCGCCGGGTCTCAGTGGAGGAGTGACGAGAAGTGTCACCAGTGTGTGGAAGATGTGCACGGGGCAGGCTCTCGGGCCCCTGTCTTGGTTCTGTGGCCTTTTGTGTCTGAAGGGTCCCCTCCCCCCTCCCCTTCCCAGAGAGGCAGGCACACCTGGGACCCGGCCTCCCATCTTCGTCACAGCACCTCTGATTTCCCTGCGGCCGGGCTGGGCGGTTCCGAGATGGCTTTCTGTTTCACTTCCTGCCCACAGTGTCTGGCTTCACACAGACGTCTTGTGTCTTCTGTCTTTGTTTTCTGCCCCAGGGCTCCCCTGAGGTCAGGGATGACTGCGGGATCTCAGCAAGCCCAGACGCTGTGGGTGAGTGGGGGCGGGGGGGTGCTATGGGGAACGTTCAACCATTCCTTCCTATAGGAGCTTCATTCTGGGAGGAATCTGTACTCCCAGGAAGGCCCATGGGACTGAGCCCCTGCTGCCCACAAAGCAACAGCGACCCCAGTTGTGATCCTTATTTTGCCTCTTTCCCTGTATCCCCTCCTCTGCTCCCTGGGGTCACCTCAGAAATAAACTGCTTGCACCAAAATTCTTGTCACAGGGTATGCTGCTCGGTGAACCTAAACTAAGAAAGCTTATTTCTTTAATAACAGCCCTTAGGAGGTTATTCACATACTCTTTCTTCTAACCTGGGTGGAAAAGGTTTGTGGTCATGATGGTCTAGATTTGAATTCCGGCTCTTGTGTGAGCTTGGGCAGGTTTGTGAAAGGGGAATTGAAATAACACCTTCCTGATGGGGTAGATTTCTCTATGTGTATTAAATGCCTGAGGCAGTGTCCTGTGCCCAATAATTATGTGATGTTGGTCCAGTTACTGCATACTGTGGTGGTTATAAACACAGGTTGTGGCGTGGGAGAGATCTGTGCACAGCCGAACTCATTCACTCCATGTCGAGTGGCCTTTGGCGAGTTCCTTAGCTTTGTCAGCCTTGGTGTCCTTGGCTACACAATAAAGCCAAGAAGACTGCCTACCTCATGGAGTTGTAGGAGCTAATATCTGTGTAAGTAGTTGACACAAAGCCTGGCGTGTGATGGTTGGTGCTCCGTAAAATATAGCTCCTCCTACTGAATCCTCCTGGTCCCCGGATGGATTTGATGACTTCCTCCTCTGTATTCTTTTTACGCTTCCCTGTATACCTCCTCACAGGATTATTGTGCACTTCCCCATCTCTCTCCCAAGACTGCTTTCTTCTCAAGGGAAGGGGTTGCAAGTTGTTTCTGCCTGGATCATCTCATCTTGAACCTTCACACGCAGCCAAGACAATCAGAGAAGGACATGGCAGAGAGTCAGAAGAACCTCAGGAGCCGCGGAGCTCGGCTACCTCCATGGATGAGAAGCTTTGGTTCCAGGGCCTCACAGATGTCAGCTGAAAGGATGTGTCCTGGTGGCTGCCACTGGCAGAGCCGGCAGGAAGACAAATGAGAAAAAGGGTTGAGGAACCGGCCTCAGTTGGCCAGTCGCCTGAGGGGGCTCTTGGTGGAACCAGCTTCTCTTAGGGCAACAGGGTTGAAGAGTGGAAGGAAGGAATCTTTACCCACCAGTTTTGGTGAAAGTCAGAGGCTTTTTCTAGGAGGCACTTAAGGATTGTCAGCCCAGCCTTGGATTCCCCTGAAAAAGAGATTCAGGGCATGACAGGGAGTAGGACAGAGGCCCTGCTGTGGCCCCTGGGCTGGAGCCATCTGGGCTGTGAGTGTGGGGACTCCATGTATGATTGTATCCTCAACATCAAGTCCAGTGAAGATGAATGTGCTCTGGAGAGAAGAGCAGGGAGGAACACAGGGCTGCTGTGTGGAGAAGACCTGTGGCATCTCCTCAGGGCTGATGAGGGGGCTTGGCTTCACTACCTGCCCCCTGAGAGGCTGACCAGCAGCCCAAGGTGGCTTGAGCGTTGGTCCTGGTTTGCCTCACAGATTCCGAGGGAGACTTGGCTCCTCTTATTCTCTCTTGTACTTCCTCCTCCCCCAGCACACACCACCCTGGCTAATCTTTCTGTGCTGGTTTCGGCAGACCGAGAGAATGGTGGTGGGAAGGGATGGAAGCCAGAGGGGTTTCTCTGAGTCGGGGATTGTGGTGGTTGAGGCACGGCCTTCCATCTTTGGGGCAGCCTGGGACCTTTGGTTGGGGAGGAGTGGAGAATTGCCACAGCTCCTGCAGCTCTGGACTCGGCACGGCACAGGTGGAACACCGCTAAGGGGTCATTTCTTCCAAACGGCCACACCGTGCAGGATGCCACGTAAAGGCTTTTTGTATGGTGACCAGAGGCTCATTCCCTCTGGATGCATTCCTGACCAAATGGTCTACACTGCCCTCACCCCCATCCCCTAAAGCTAAACTCTCTTGGGTCTCTTCTTACCCATCTGGCCGCTCTTTTGTTTTCTTTAGTGCATTTCGCCCCGATCCCCTTTTCACGTTGGTGTTGCTGAATCTTTCTACTTGGCCTTATTTTCTTCTCACTGACTTTACGTGCCTCCTACCAATCCATGACCCCCAAGTCTATAGAGGCAGTCCTGGTTTCTTTTACCTTTAGATGTTGCTCATGCCCCCCAACTTGGATGACCAAAACAGAATGCATTAACTCCTTCCCCAAAATGTCCCTCCCTATGAATTCGCTAGTTTGGTGAATGGAATCACCTTTCACCAGTTTGCCCTAGCCCCAAAGCTGGGTGCTATCTTTCCCTCATCAGCTACTCTTTTTAAACACACGTGTGCACGTGCACGCACACATATACACACAACTCTGCACAAACACACGTCACCAGATGTGCTGTCTAATTTCCATTTGTCCTTTAGATCATTCACCTCTTGTCTTTCCTGCTCTGTGCTCTAGGAGGCTGACTTCTGCCGCTGCGTCTTCCAAGACCTTTTGCCTTCTGGTTCTGGGTTGGGTTCAGCCAGTGGGAGGTCCTGAGAGGAGAAGAAGTTGGTGCATTTATTCTTCCCGCCTCCTCCCTACTGGGCTGTCGTTTGGTGGGAACTATGTTTCTCCCCCTAAGGTCTTGGCCCACCTTCTCTCCTGGGTTCAGTTCTCTTGAAGTTCCAATAACACTGCTTCCCTTTGCCCCTTCAGGTCGAGGGGCAGTAATAGGTTCCTGCTGTTGTCAGTCCTGGTGTGTGATTGTCCCTTTTGGTGTCCCTGCCTACACCTCTCTGTGCCTTGTCCCTTCATAAACCTCCTATCAGCTGTATCTCTAAGCAGACTGGTTGTTTCTTGCAGGGACACTGTCAGAAATACCAGGTCATGCTATTGCTGTCTTTTTTATATTTCTCAGATCTAACCTTGACTGAGAAAGAGGGAGCTGGTTTTCTAAAAGCAAGCCACAGACGATTCTGGGGGATGGCTCCAGCCGCATTCCTCATTTTTTCTTCTGACCTGACTTGCTAGTGGTTGTTCTCATCAGCACTTATGGGTGCTTTACTTTGGCTTTGTTCCCTGCCTCAGGCACCCTTGATGACCCTTAGGACTGCCCTTTGGGATTTTCAGACATCAGGATTCTTACAGGGTGTCCACATCGACTCATTCTCTTGAATGTTTGCGTTCTCTGTAATACACAGGGTATGACACAGACGTCAAGGCTTTATGAGAGTGTGGCCTGTTAATTGTGAAGGGCCCTGTGCTTGCTCTCAGTCTCAGCTGTCGTTGTCTTAATATTATTAATAATTTTTGAACAAGGCCCCACATTTGCATTTCGCACTGGATCCTGCAAATTATGGAGCTGTTCCTGTGTACCACATTATGCGGATGATTTAGGCCGTGTGTGGACATGGTAACAAATGACAATCACCCGGAAAAAGAATGACTTCCTTTTCAGCTATCTTTCTATCCTGCTGATCACGTCAAGGAAAAGTCTTTATTTTGGTGCCAGTGTATCTTTAACACCATTCCCGTCACTTGCTGATTCTCTTCTTTGTAACGGAGAGTGGGCCTCACGTTCTAGACCTTCAGTGGGTCACATAATAACATCATTTTGTTTTCATGGTTACCTTCTATTTATGGCAAGTGGCACTACTTTTATGTTTATGAAAATTAAGTTTCCTTCAAAAATAGACTTATATAAAAATGAAGTAATTAAAAGCAAGATGTTAAGTAAAGAAGTGTAGAGGTGGCATTTTGATATGACAACAATTTTTAAGACTTTGTGAGAATAATTGAAGTTTAGGAAACTCTACTGTAGGATAAAAAAACATTCTTACTTCTGCCTTCGGCTCCCTGGCAGCCCATCCCAAGCCCAACGTGCCCTCGGAGATTCCGGTGAAGGGCTGCTCTGGGAATCAATATGTGAGCTGCGTAGAAAGAATTCATGCCACTTCCTCTTAAAATCTTTGATTTTATTGAAATACGGCTGATTGTGATACTTAAAAGTTTAACCCAGAAATGGGTCTAGGAGGAGCAGAATCAGAGGTAGATGGACTGCAAGAACAAATCACACATTTATTTGTTACCATGACCCTCACCACGCCTGCCCTTTGACACGTAAGTGGAGAGAAGAAAGATGTGAGTGATGTGACCCTCCAGAGGTGGCCGAAGTAGAGGGCACGTATTTCTCTGTAAACCCAAAATTGGAACTTTCAAAGTCTTAGGCTTGGAGTTTCTGTGCTCAACTGTCGAGTCGAACCATGAGTGGCCAGAGGTGGTCAATTTCCCAATAGCCAGTTCTTAGAGTTTCTGCTTGGATGGCCCACCTGAGTTGGTGATGCAAATTCAGTCTGTGCACCTTTTTGTTCCGGCTTATGACATTTAAGGTGCAAAAACTTTCCCTACTGGCTACATTCTTCATCTTATTACACCCATCATTGATTTCATTGGCTGGCATTTAACAGAGAAAGCTTGTAAAACGAAGCTGTTACGCTTGTGGTTTTAGAGCGTGGCACGACAGACAGTTCGAGGGAAAGAAGAAGTGTGCGTGAATGGACAGAAATGCATTTCTACTAACAATAGCCATGCTTCTAGGAAAAGAAAAATCCCACTAGCACAAAGCATCTCTGAGTGCATTTTGCAACAGCAAACTCCTGATCCCACCATCCTTCTGGCCTGCAGTGGGTGGTATGAAATGGTTTCATTGCCTGGGAGAAGGTGGGTTTGGAGCAAGTCCTTGGGCCCATCTCCATGGTGTGTTGGGGAGCCATAGATGTGGTCTAATATCATCCCATTCTTCACGGCTTCTGGGTAAGTCAGGTCAATTATGGTCCCATCTTCTGTCCATCCCTTCATGCTCAGCTTGGACGACCCAATACTGAAAACCCGAGTGCAGGGTAGTAATAAAGATGATGATAGCATTAGCTACTTTTTCCAGGCATGATACAGACACCTTTCACTAAGTCATCTTAAGCTCTTATAGCTAATTTGAAGGTAGATGTTACTCTCACTTCTTTACAGGGGAGCTGGTCATTTGCCTGCTAGCCCTAATATCTACTTCCCATCCTTCTCTTCTCTTGCTTTGCTTTGTATTTCAGGGAACTGCATTTCCAGGGCCCCCTTGCCAACAACTTTCCAGGTGGCGTTAGCTGATAGGAGGTGCTGGTGTGAACTTGGATGCGAGAGGAAGTAAGAATCCAGCATCTCTTGCTCAGCGGTATCCCCCTCAGCGGCTCTGTTGGATTCCTCCAGGTCCGTGCCTCTGATTAGCGACACCACTTCCTTCCTTGGTCTCCACTAGCAGGGTGGTAGCAGCTTCCTGCTGTTGTTAATCTCTGAATGGCCTGACTGTGTCCTTTTGTCTCCTGAGCTCTTACAACTTTGGACAGCCGATTCTCTGACTTAATTTCCTCCCATTTGAATGACCGAGGCTGGTTCCTGGTTTCCTGGCTGGCAGAGGTTAGAAAACTGTTTCTGGAAAGGGCCAAATAGTAAATAGTGTAGGCTTTGTGGGCCAAGAGGCCAAACTGAGGTACTTGTATGTAGGTATTTATATAGTAAGAATAGAAACAAATTTCCATAAATTATTGAGCTTACAGGCCATACAAAAGCAGGTGCAGGCTGGATTTGGCCAGCAGGCCATAGGTTGCTGCCCCCTGCAGGATGGGGAAGAGATTGAAATTTATTTTAAGTGATATGGAAAACCATTGAACCATCCTAAGGAAGAGGTGGGAATGGAGAATTCTTTTGAGGAGATCGCTCTGCCTGCTTTCTTGAGAATAACAGTAGGGGAGCAAGAAATAATGCAAGGAGACCCATTAAAAAGCCACTGCAACAACCCAGGCCGGGGGACTTGGGGGGTGACTTGCCCAAGGGTGGTGGCCATGGGGACGGAGCACAGCAGGTAGACTGGAGTCATATTCTCAGTCTTGGGGGCTGAGTGACTGTCCTGAAAGACAAATCTGACCACGTCATTGAGAAAAGCCATTTCAAAGTCCTGGATTGTCCACAGTTCAACTGGTGAACTCCATGGATTCCTAACCATCTATTCCAAACCCCCAAAATGGGACACAGATAAAGACAGGCTCAGGAAATGAAGACAGCAGGGAGGTGGGGTGAACAGTCCTTAGTTTGGATTGATTTGGAGATGACAGGGGTTACTGTCACTATGTGATGCTTTCCCTGTCATTTTCTTCCAGATTTCAGGCCCCGTAAGGCCTGGGTCTATGGGATTTGCACCTAGTGCTATTAAATTTAAAAGATAAATGCATGCTTTCTTTTAGCACGCACATTGGCTGCAGAGGGTCTTTGTCATTTTAAATTCCCATTTGCAGCGGAAGTTCTAAGGCACATGGAGAGAATTCAGGGATCTATAAATTTGGGTGGAAAAAGCATTACTTATTTATTTTCACTAACATCTAAGCGAAACTTAGCACAGTGATAAATGTATGTCGGAAACTCATGGTAGAATTAACAGTTCCACTAGATATTACAGATATTTTCATCTCCTATAGCTATTGTTGCGGATATCTTGAAATATTCATTACTTCCATAACCTTAAATGATTACACCCACTACTAGAGCTTATTTAATGTTTAATAAAGATACACTTCTATGACTACATCACCAATTTGTTTGTTTTTTTTTAATAAAAATATTTTGGTGGCTGTATTTCAATATAATCGGCTTTTCTGTGATCCTGCATATTTATTTTCTGTCCTTAAAAACGTTATTTGGAGAAGGGGTTTATAGGCTTCACTGGACTTCCAAAGTCCAAAGCACAGCCCATTTCTACGCTAGTCTTGGCTTCTGCTTATACAATGTTAGTGGACGCTGTTGGTTCCGGTTGGGTGACAGGTGTAACTCAGAGTTCCTGAAACCTCTCTTTCCTCGAGCACCTTGTGCTTAGGCGGGAGCTGCTTGTGCTCCCAGGCTTCTCCGGCGCAGAAGCACTTAGCTAATTGTGCTGAACTCAGGGCCAGACCTCAGGGGATAGAAAGCAGCCTGTCTGGACCCCTTTGGCAATCCATTATTCCCCAAAGCAGCAAGATTGATAGCTTCTGCACATCTTGGTCCAACTAATAATTCTGCAGATGCTGCTTTAATTCCAAAGCACATAGCCACCCCAGCCTTTCTTTTCAACCTGTCTCTCAAATGAGGGATAGGGAATGGCTCCCAGAAATGGAACACATGTACTATATGGGGGTGATTTGAACAGTAGTTTCTTGCTCCTGTCCATTTCCATGGCTCAGCCACTTCTGGCCACCAATTTGGATTCCCACCCTCCTCCCATCCTTTGTTAACCTCTCTCAGCTTTGATTTTCAGCTCACACAATCTCCTCTTCATGTTCTGGAATTACCTTTTCTCTGATCAGAAACCCCTCAAAATTTCTTGTCTTTCTCAGAACCTCCCCAATCTTTGGATGGGACTTGAGAAAAGGGAGGCCTCTGGGTCTGAGTGATGGAGTGAGGTGGGAAGGGAAGAGTCGGTTATTTTCCCCCTCTGCTAGTGGCTCAGACCCTTGCGACAACTGTGGGGCTCTGGGAAGACCTTTTTTTTTTTTTTGATCAAGTTTTCCCATGACATTGCCTACATACAATTGCTTGCATACAACGAATTCCAAGCCCACCCTGAAAGCTCACAAGTTTAAATAACGAGTTTCTGGCAGGCTACTCTGTGATTCAAAGTGTTGGGCTTTCTTTCCCACTGTGGTTACAGAGAGCTCATTGCTGACTTAGTCCTCTAGTACCTCCAGGGCACTGCCTTCCCAGGCAGAGAGAGTATTGCCAAGATGTCGCCCTACTGGGAGCTTCTCTGTGAGGTCTTGCTGAGGCCTGGGGACGCTGGGATGTAGCAGATGAGCAAACAGGGACCCAGGGAGCTTCGATGCCCTGCCCCGGAGGCCCATAAGGATAGGCAAAGGAATCCGATCTGGAACCCTAATCTCAAACTTTTTGCTTTTGTCTCCAGTCAAGTCCTTTGGGTATTTAAAAAATCAACTTGTCTTTTTATTTTTGAGTTGTAGAAGTTCTTTATATCTTCTGGATGTTAAACTCTTTTTTTTTTTTTTTAAAGATTTTATTTATTTATTTGACAGAGAGAGACACAGCAAGAGAGGGAACACAAGCGGGGGGAGTGGGAGAGGGAGAAGCAGGCCTCCTGCTGAGCAGGGAGCCCGATGTGGGGCTCGATCCCAGGACCCTGGGATCATGACCTGAGCCAAAGGCAGACGCTTAACGACTGAGCCACCCAGGCGCCCCTGGATGTTAACCTCTTGTCAGATCTATGATTTGCAAATATTTTCTCTCATTTAGTAGCTTGCCTTTTCACCCTGTTGGTTCTTTGAGCGTAGTAACAGGTTTAGTATAACTTCCCTTATCCTAAGCATCTTTGGGATCTTGTTCAAAATACATATCCCCAAATCCTTCTCCTGGAAGTTCTGATTCAGGGGGATAGAGGTCAGGACCCATGAATCTCTATTTTTAATAAGAACCTCAAGTGATTCTCAAAGAAGTTTGAAACGCTCTGGGTTCTACTAGAATAGTTGCTTAGCTGTAGCTGAACAATGGAATCACTTGCAGAGCTTTAAAAAATATTACTGCCTGCTTCTACTCCCGGAGTTTCTGAATTAATCGAGAATAATTAATTCTCAATAAATAAAGACCTTGGGACTGGAATTTTAAAATGCCTCCAGGGGACACTAATGACCAGCCTAGGTTGAGAACTACCGCTCTGCTCTGTTGGCCCCTCCGGCCAGGGGCCCTGCTCCTGGCCTAGGGCCTGGCTCAGTTTGGATTTGCTATACTCCAAGCCTCGCTTGCTTATTTTGAAAGCGATTCTTACATTTCTCGTACCTGAAAATGGTTCTTCTCTGATGAGGTCAAGAGCTTTATAGATAAAACTGACATTTGTGGCCAAAAGACTCTATGTTGTGGTGGGGAAGTTGAACAAGAAAACAGACTGACTGTAAGTTTACTTCATAGCTGACCCAGTGAAGGTCTGCTCTTTTGTGGTAAGATCTGAATGCTTCCTCTGCAGAAGTTACAGGCACCATTGACTGAAACAGTTTGTTGCCACAACTGCACACAAAAAAATGAGCCTTTTATCCCTGGACCACTGGACAGTAGTCCTAATACAGCTCCTTGCAGTTACCCTGGGCCCTGGGAAGCAGTCTATTCATGACAAAAAATTCTTCTCGAAGATCATTAAACAACTGTTTTTAAACTATTTCTACTCTGTATGTATGGATGTGGGTGTGTGGCTTTGTGGGTCTAAACACCAAGATAGGGCAAGAAAAGCTAACTGGAGAATTTATAAATTAGCTTCCCTTGATCCCTTAAACAAACAAGCTAATTATTTATCTGTAGAGGGAGTCTGATAAGACACAAGAATGTGAGGTTAAGATTCCAGATCTGATTCTTTTGCCTGTTCTTCATGGGCCTCTTGGGCATGACATCTAACCTCTTTGGGTCTCAGTGTGCTTATCCATAAAATGGAGTTAATAATACCCACCCAGTCTCCCAGATGATCAGATGAGGTGAGGCATAAAAGGTATTTGTTAACTTGGATGCAAACAAATGTTAGGCCCTTAATAAGTGGTGGTTAGTACTGTTGCTCCTGCTGTTTGGAGCTGTTGTGTTGATCAGTGGGCATCACTTTCACAAATCTCATCTTCTACATCAGAGAGGCAAACCCTTTGCCTCCACAGTGCCTGCCAAGCCCAGAGGAGCATGTAGCCAGGAGGATGTGAAGTGTGTCGTACAAATATTCTATCTATATATGTTTGCGAATTGATTCCCAAACACCACCAGCCTCCCACTGGATGAACCAAATGGAGGCTACAGCATTGTATTTCCTTTAGTGCCTTCCAGTCTCTTACTAACCGTATCCAAATCAAATGGAAAGAGAAATTGCTATCACCATTTGCCGATAACTAGAACTCATGCTTGCTGGAGCGTTGACAGTCCTACTCCTAAGTCAAATGTAAACCTGCTTATTTCCGGTTGTGAGCTCAAGGCCATTCGTCCTGATTACTGGAGTGATTTTCTTACAGTGGGTGGGGATTATTTGTTAAAATATGGATAAGTTTGGGATCTTAGCATGGGACCATGTGCCTCAGAGGCTGAGGGCAGGTGCCCTTGGGAGCGGGGTGCAGGGCAGGAAGTGGTAATTTGTGGGGAGATGCACGAGAACCTCCTGCAGTCATGTATATGAAAATAATGTTGATGTAGGAGATTGTGTGATAAAAGAGGTAGTAGGAGACCTTTATTAAGCACCTACTGCATACTAACACTGTGCTAGTGATTGCATCTCAGTTTCTCATTCAATTCTCATGGCGACCCACTGCAGGGGTTCATTTCCATTTTTACAGAGGCCAAGAGATGTAAAGTAACTTGATCAAGATCCTACATCCTGAGTGATTTGTCCGGTTCCAAAGCCCACGTGTATTCTCCTCTACATCTCTGACTCCGGGGAAACCAACTGCAATGACACCAAGTACAGATGGATACTGGAAAACCATCAAAGGGAGAAGAAAAACGCGAACATTGTTGTTTGATATATAAAATGGTGCGATCAAGAGTCATTTATGTCCCATTTATGCCTAATTAGCACGTAGCACAATAATGATTATGATTAAATATCTGACAGATGAAGTTGGCTGCACATTTTATTTGATCAGCACAGAAAGCACAGCACATCCAGGCTCCATCATTTCTTGCCCACGCAGCACGGTCATTTGTTTATAACTTCAATAAATTCTGAGTGGCGTTGGTCAGCAGTTTCAGTCCAGAACCTGGAACCCAGACATACCACGCATTGGCAGAAGCACGCACATCCAGCCTTTGCATTTACGTCAACAGAGGAACAATCCATTAATTTGATAATTATTCTTCCCCGCGGTGTGCAGGTGTCATTAGGAAAAACAAATACACTGTTACTTCAGTGACTCAAAGTTCCTGCTTTTGTTATTGAATTTGCTCAGACTGGTTTTTAAATTTTGTGATTATGGTGAGTGTCTAGGTCCACGGTGAATGAGCAAATTAATTATTATTCTTGGCGAGAGAAGAGAGATGGCTTAAATTCACAAAGGATTGGGGTAGGGAGGGATGCAGCGGTGATGAGGCAGGAGGCGAAGCATTAGGCTTCCAAAAGCCTCATTCTGTTACTGCGTCCTGCGTAACTCCCACCTACGTGTTCTTTCTCATCCCTAATATGAGGATGGTAATCATATTTACCTCATATGGGATGTCTTAGACCCCAAAAGCAAACCCTGAGACATGAATTTTGAGCACCGGTAGTCTGCTTTGGAGGTGATCTAAGGAAGCGTGGCAGAGTTGCTGGTGAAGAGCGGGCTACAGCTATGGGCAAGCAGGAGTCAATGCCACTAGGACTCTGTATTCATTTACTACTGTGTAACTCATTACTCCAAAATAAAATAGCTTAAGAGAATAAGTACTTCTCCTTACATTTCCTCTAGATTAGTGGCTTATCTGGGTGGTTCTGGCTCAGGATCTCTCATAAGGTGATAGTCAAGATCTTGGTTGGAGCTGCATTCATCTGAAGGCTTGAGTGGGGCTGCAGGATCCATTTCCAAGGTGGCTTGACCACGTGGCTGGTGAGTTGGTGATGGTTATTGGCAGGAGACCTCAGGTCCTCACTGGGTGGCTGTCTCCACAGGCTGCTTGTGTGTTCTCCTGGCAAGCTGCTAGCTTTCCCCAGAAGCAGTGATTCAAAGGGAAAACAGCATTTCTGTGACCTAGGCTTAGGAGTCACCTAGCAACCCTCCCATCACATGCTGGTCATCAGCAGTGAGACACTTGGTGGAGCCCATGTCCGCAGGGAGGGGAATTAGGCTCCCCCTTTGGAAGGCATGGGTTTCAAAGGATTTGTTGACATAGAATAGAACTATCACATACTCTGTGTGACACTTTCTCTCCCAATTCCCATTGCTACTGGTTGAAGATGCTGGGAGGTACCCTGGAGGCAAGAATGGGTGAGGGTATGGGGAAGGAGGTAGTCCTCCCATTCTGCATGGTGTTTAAGAGCTTCTCCCTGAGGTACCAGAGGTCCAAGTACAAGCCGTACTGCCCCAGACTGTTGTCTGTTTACAAGCAGAGGCCCGAGTGCCCGCTCAACTGCAGGCCAGTTCAGGGATCTGAGCTCAGCTTAAGCCGGCTCTGAATCCATTATTTCCATTTACTGTATCTAGAAGCACCTGCTTTTTCTTGCCTTCACCTTCTTCAGCTGAAAAGAAGACTGAGGCCCTTGTTCTATTTCCTACATTCCTCTTACTTGGACCAGCAAATGATTTCCATGTCAATGGGAGGTATTTATAAACAGGTACACACACACTTGCATTCACAAAGACAAATTGCACCCCTCTCCGCTTTGCTATTTCTGCCACTAACCTTCATTTATAATGCCATATTAGTGTAATTACAGTGCTGCAGGAGTGGATCATGATTTCAAAACACAGTCAAAATCCCCATCAGAAGAAATGGGGAAGAAGATGGAAAACAAATGCAAAGCAATTAAAAAGTCCTCGTGGATGAGTTTTCCCATTGCTTCCTGTGCTCGGGTCTTGAGATGCTCCACCTCTGGATATACATGTGTGTGCATGTGTGTGTGTGCACATGCGTGCATGCATGTAACATTTTTGCTACTGTTATAAGTCTGGCCCTGGGACTACAGTGTGAATACCCACTGAAGTGGCTTACCACTTGGCGATTACCATCCTTCTGCATGATTAGATTCTTCTGTTTAATAATCCGTGGTTTTAATGATCAGGGGATCTTGGCCATGGAGTGTATTTGTTATGATACATGTACCCTCCCGAACCCCTCCCTCTGCTAAGGACATTTCTTTGCATTAATTCCTCAGTAATATTTTTAAGTTGCTTTTCTATGCTTGAAGAATACTCTTCCACTTGGAGTTTACCTGTCCTTCCATTTCTGCGTTCTCAGTCCCTCATCCTTCCATTATCCTTTTGCAACATTCTCCGCCTCCTCCCTGGAAGAGATGTCTACAGATTCAATAACATCCTCTTTTCTCGGCTAGGCAGCATGCCAGCTGGAAGCTCAGGGGTCTGGGTGGCTTTGTGTTGGGGACACTGCCTCTCCAGCTTGCTGCATTCTTGCGAACCTGTTCAAATACTGAGTCACTTTGCAGTGCCTGGAAAACCAAATTCTTTTCTTTTCCATTTCTGGCTTGTGGGGGGTGGGGGTGGCGGTAGTGAAGGCACAATATCCTTTGCCAAATCTTAAAACCTTAAAGCAGTTTATGCATCCAATTTGGGGGCAGCCTTTTGTTCCAGAAAGTTCCCTGGGGCTATCTCACATAAAATCCCACTCTGAATAACATATTTGGAAACATTAGTGAAAATATTCCTTTAGCACATTACAATTTGCCAGTTTGGGGACAAAGACTTCACGAGAAAAGGAGGGAGTATTTTAAATGATTATTATTAATTACTTTTTGGCTGGGGCCAGACAGTATTCACTCACTCATTACTTTGGATCAAAACCTTCTGGGGACTGTTAAGATCAAGTGTTTTGATCACCTCCCTTCTTCACTCTTGTTCTGTCTGTCCCTGGCTATTGTGCTCCTTTGTGAGTTAAGGGTGAGGAGGAAATGCACGGAAGGGGGCTGGTGGTGCCAGAATGTAAATGGGAAGTCCAATTCCTTCTGATTTCCTCATTCAAACGCCACAGGAGCATGTCTATGAGCACCTCAACAGATGCGTCTCCCACACCCAGCACTTCCTCTGGGTTGACAAGGAAGGATAGTCGGAGATACCGTTAGCTGGCTTACATTCTATTAGCTTTGAAATTTCATTCTTGTAATTCTATAGCCCTTGAACTCTCTTTAAGGGTTGCTGGAGGGAGATCTTTGTTTAAGAGACAGGATGAGGGAGGGAATATATCACGCGTGCCTTTTGGTCTGTGTTATTCGTGACTGATTTCAAAGCTGGAAAACAGGTCAGTTTCAGGAAATTCATTCAATTTCTTCATTGAAGTGATAACCATTTTAAAAGAATTTTACAAATTAAACATGGATTCCTTTATGTAGATTTCTTTTGACCGACCTGGGTTAAGGAGACCTGCATTCCCTGGGGATGTTTTCCTTCTGCGTATACCTCCTCCTGTACCTTCTTTGGCTTCTGAAATCCTACCCTTGTTTAACTGCTGGCTAAGATCTCCTGTCTGCCATTTCCCCCATCACTGATAGTGGTTTCCCTCATCTGTGGCAACTGCACATGCTCTAATAAATTAACTTCGCAGGATTGCGGTGTTAGAGGTTGTGGTGGAAGCTGGTAAAGTGTAGCAAATTATTTTTATCTCCTGCTCCCTGTTAAGCAGCAGTTGTTATTCTATTATCTATATTTTGAATCTAGCTGTTTGATCCTCGAAACCTAAAAGTAGCTCCCATGCAGCTTTATGGTATTAGGGACGCCCGTTGCAGCTGTAAATTCCTCTGGCTGAGCCACATCCATTTTCCATGTGCTGAAATATACATTCAGCTGTAGGCCCCCCACCCCCTGCCCCCGCATCCCCATATACTGTAGCCTGTAAAGATATTACTTCCAAATACATTTCTCATTCCCTTCCTCACAAGCCCACCAACCGAATCGACAGTCTGAATAGACAGCAGAAATAACATTGCCACATCTCCCACACCGTGCGGACCTTGTTTCTTATGTAGCTAGCGATGGAGTCGGCATCCTGGGAAGTTTGCAGAAGCCAATCTCTCTTTTATCCAGGGCTACAATTGGATTCCGTAAGAGAGAAGAGCGCTATGGTGGGAAAGCTCGAGTTCTCAGATATTATTTCTGTCTGGCCGTTTTGAGACGGCAGAGGAAGGCCTTGGTCATTATGCCTACATGTGACAGGATGGTCAACGTGGCTTCTGTAAACTGCGAGCTAGATTGGGAGAAACAAGGAAATTGGATAGGTGCATTTCCATCAGCTCTGATGGCAAAGCTCTAACCATTCTGCCTCGGTGGGTTTAGGCACAGAAGGGAGGCGGTTGGAAGAGAAGAGGAGTGAGAGAAGGTAAGCAAAGGGAGCGGCTGTATTTGGTCATACCTGGGGTAAGACCAGGGGTATGAAGCAATCAATTGTCTTTTTTTTTTTTTTTTAAAGATTTTATTTATTTATTTGACAGAGAGAGCACAAATAGAGCGGCAGGCAGAGGGAGAGGGAGAAGCAGACTCCCTGCTGAGCAGGGACCCCGATGCGGGGCTTGATCCCAGGACCCTGGGATCATGACCTGAGCCGAAGGCAGACGCTTAACCATCTGAGCCACCCAGGTGCCCCAGCAATCAATTGTCTTAATCTGCTTCCTTCTTTCGCTATTGATTTGCTTTCTCCTGGTTCCAGCTCACTTCTCACAGCCTCTAAAGCGATCTCATGACCTTCCTTGATACACACCTCAGCATTCTCTTACCCATTTCCTGTTTCAAATGTCCAAGAAAGAGAATCCGACTGGCCTAGCTGGTCTTGTCACCCGAGGCCGCCCAGAGGCTAGGGTCTGGCTCTTCTGGCCTTAGATTTGCACCCTTGGCCGTGGCCAGAATGGCAGGGCCACGTGGGAAGCATAGATTCTTCTTGCAGAGGTGGTGGTTAGGCCCATTCTAGGGAATGGCAGGTAGCAGCCCGTGTCACCCCAGGGTTTCCTACACAGCAGACACACACATTTACATTTGTAATTAACTGTGTACCCTGCAAAGCATAGGACAAAAGACCCCGCAAACAAAGGGACCTAGCACATGACACTTTGTAGGGTGCTTGCTGTTGGTACTTACAGTTCGAAAGGAAAGCTTCTGTGTTAAAATCCACAGCAGGGGACAACAACAACTAAAACAAAAAAACCTCAAGAGTGATATGACTCCCGGAAACATATATAAACAGTCATTTATGCCCTTTGAGAAGGAATAAAAGATCAAAGTTGGAATAACAGAACAAAGAGCCTTCTTTTTTTCCTTTTTCTGCATGAGGAAAATCACCCAAGACTAGAGATTTCAATATTCTGTTGTTTCTCGGTTATGAATGCAAATATGTATAATCCAAAAGCCAGCTGGAGACTTAGTTGGCCCTTGAGATCTATATGAATTTGCCTTCAGCTCCCAAATTCTGGGGCCCGTGGGGCTTTAAATCCTAGATTTCTGCTACCTGCTAGGGTGGGATGACCACGTGCGTCCTTTTGGCTTTCTCTACCCCTCGGGTTCAACTTCCTTGAATCTGCCCTTGCCCTGTAGCCCGTCTACTCTAGTATGAAACTGCCTCTTCGGGGAAGGTTTCCCGAGGGGCCCTTGTGAGGGGTCTCATTGTACAACAGGAGGTCTTTGCCCTCTCCTGGTCTGCTCTCCCTCCCCGCCCCCTCCCAGATTTCTCCAGATGGCAGGAGGTCCTGCGCTTCTCTTTCTTCTCTTTTGCAGAGCTACTCAACTTTCCTTTCAGATTTCTTCTCCCTAGTCTGTACCTCCAATCCTGTTAAAAACAAACAAACAAACAAAAAGCTAACCGGAACTAAGGGACTGCCACTTAGCCTCTGTGCTTATAAGGACACAGTTGGGGTTCTAACTAGCCCATAGATAACAGATAAGGTACTTTTTTAAAAAACCTACCGAAGAGTGAGAATAGAACCATTGCCTCCTTTTGTCAATGAGAAAATGTGATTATACTGGGTTAAACTGGGGACTTGAGGGCACTATACAACCAGGGCGGCTATGTGAAAGTCGCAATCTTGTAGGTTCCAGTAGATTCACAGAATGCCGTGAGCTTCACACACCTGCATTTCAGCAAGATTCTTCTTTCAATTTGTTAACATCCTTGGTGAAGTACATGGATCTATGTGCCTGGACAATTAATTGGGTGGATTTCTTTCTGGCTGACTGGCCATTGCCAGGGAATGCTAACTAGTGAATCACTATCAAATGAAAAAAAGGGAGAGTAGGGGCGCCTGGGTGGCTCAGTCGGTTAAGCATCTGCCTTCGGCTCAGGTCATGATCCCGGGGTCCCTGCTCAGCGGGGAGCCTGCTTCTCCCTCTGCCTGCTGCCCACCCCCGCTTGTGCTCTCTCTCTCTCTCTCGCACGCTCTCTCTGACAAATGAATAAATTAAATCTTAAAAACAAATCTTAAAAAAAAAAGAGTAAACTTTCGACACTTTGTTGTATCCAAGTACTCACATTCCTTCCTGACAGTACTGTGATTCTATCGGGGGGCATTGCCTCTCTTCCACTGTGGCCAGTTTGGGTGGAGGGGAAACGCAGGTGGAATTCTTCTATAACAGATGCCGAAAGTCTTGTCAGCCAGATTCTTCCTCCTCCTGCCTGTTACAGCCAGGAGCCAGTCACCGTGCCTGAGCTCGGCCAAGAGGACCTTTCCCCCAGTGCTTCAAATTTGAATAGAGTGAAACAGACAAACAGATGATGATCAGAGCTTATTCATTCCAGAGCCAGCCTCCGCAGCAAGACTGACATGTTCCCGATTTTGGCATTGCCTGGTTCTGTTGCCCCCCAGTGTGATTCTTCGACTTCCTTTTAATGCATATCCTCTGCCTATTTCTCCAGAATGTGCTTTTGTTAACTGCAACCAAGGAACCTAAATGAGAACAGACTTCTCTAGTAGCATGTCAAACTATGTCCATGTCTCTTTGCCTTATTTGCTCTTACTATTCAATGACTGGGATAAAGATGTGGATGGCATCACGGTCCAGAGTGATTACCAAAAATGGAAATGATGGATTAAAATAGGTGAAATATTACTAATCAGCATGATGGCCGCTTGGCATTTTAGAAGCTAAAATCTAACTGCACATCAACTTAGGTAGGAGGTAGGATTGTGTGTTAGGTAATAATAACAGCCTAGCTATTGGGATGCTCCAAGGAAGACACTCTGTCCCACAGAGGAGGAAATTAAGGCTTGAGGTGACTCAGCTAATACCTGATTGCTGGAGGAGTCAAAACATGAATTCTGGCTTTTTCCATAACGCTACAGGTAGTAGCCAAAACTGTAATCACAGAGGATTGCACCCAAGAAGGATGCCAGTGAGGGCAGCTCTGGGTCCAAAATCTGTAGTAAGCTCAGGTGCAGTTGCAGCAGATGGGGGCCCTGGCGACATTTTAACCTGGGAGCTGAGGCCAAGAAGCCTGCGATGAATAATTAAAATCAAGGTGGTGTTCATGCATTGCGAGACTCAACATAGCAGAGATGTCAATGCTCCCTGAATTGATCTAGAGGTTTAATACAAATCTTATAAAAATCCCAGCATGTTTTTTAATAGACATAGACAAACTTATTAAAAAATTTACATGGAAATGTTCAGGACTTTAGAAGAGCTAAAATATTAAAAAAAAAAAGACAAACAGAAGAAAGTGGGAGTCATCACTCTATCTGATGTTAAGGCTTATTATATTGCTATCATAATCACGACAGTGTGGTCTCGGTGAAGGGATAGACACATGGATCAATGGAACAGAATACCTAGGTATAGACCCATACAAGTATGTCTGACTGATATTTGACAAACTTGCAAAAGCAATACAATGGGGAAAAGACAACTTCTTCTACAAATGATGTTGGTGCCATTGGACATCTATGGAAAAAAAAAAAGAACCCCAACCTAAACCTCATGTCTTGTACAAAAATTCATTCAAAGTGATCATAGACTTAAATGTAAAACTATAAAATTTCAATAAAAACGTGTAGGAGAAAATTTTCAGGATGTAGGGCTAGTGAAGACCTCTTTTGGCTTCCAGGAGGGAGTTGGTACATAAAGCCCAATCCATAAAAGGAATAATTGATAAATTGGACGTCATCCGAATTAAAACCTTTTGCTCGATTAAACTACATTAAGAGGATAAAAACGCAAACTGCACACTGGGAGGCAATATTTGCAAGCCATGAATCCGACAAAGGACTTGCACCTAGAATATATAAAAGAACTCTTAATAGTCAACAGCAAAAATTAAACAAACAATCCAATTAGAAAATGAACAACAGACGTGAACAGACATTTCATCAAAGTGACTGTACATATGGCAAACGAGCATGTGATAGTATATTAAATATTATTAGCTATTAGGGAAATGCAAATTAAATCCACAATGAAGTATAACTACACACCTATCAGGTTGAGTAAAAGAAAAACCACAGCAATGGCAGCAAATGCTAGCAAGAGTGTAGAAAACTGGATCGCTCATGCTTTGCTGTAGAAATGCAAGACGGCCCCTGCCACTCTAGAACAGAACTTGGTAATTTCTTACAAAACTATGCATATACCTATTATACAACCTGGAAGTGCACCCTTTCCCAGAGCAGTGAAAACTTACATAAAAACCTAAATGTGCATGTTCATAGCAGCTTTATTTGCTCCAGCCCCAAACTGCAAACAATCCAAACATGCTTCAGTGGGTGAACAGTTAGACAAATCGTAGTTCATCCATACCATGGACTCCTACTCAGCAATAATAAAGAACGGGCTACTGATACTCACAAAAACTTACATGGCTTGCAAGTGAATTATGCTGAGGGAAAGAAGCCAGTCTCAAAAGTTTGCACCATATGATTCCATTTACACAATGTTCTTGAAACGGAAAAAAAAAAAAAAATCATAGAGATGGAAATAAGTTGCCGGAGGTCGGGAGAGAGGGAGTTGGGTGTGGCCGTAGAAGGGTAGCGTGGCACGGCGGGGGGGGGGGGGGTCCTTGTGATGGAACTTCTGTATCTTGACTGTGCTTTTGGCCATACGAATCTAAATATGTGAAAAATTGCACAGAACTAAATACACCCACATATACATGCACGCCATGTGTGGGTGTAAAGCTGGTAGAATCTGCAGAAGGTTGGTAGATGGAATCAATGTCAGTTTCCTGGTTGTGAGATTATACTGTAGTTAAGCAAAATGTTACCGTTGGGGGGACTGGGTTAAGTGTACGCAGATATATTTTTATTATTTCTTCTGTGTGAATCCACAATTACCTAAAAATATAAAGTTAAAAAAATCAAGTGCATAACCAGGAAATTCAGAGAGGACCCCAGTCAGTAGCTGGTGTAAAGCCAGCTCTCCCCAATTCCCCAGCATAGGCCAGTGGCAACTTCACCCGCTTCCAGGGCCCAAGTTCTCTCCATGTGACACTGTCTCCAACTGACCTCCTGTTCCTCCATCTTAAGACCTTGGCATCACAGTATCTGGCACCCAAGGTCCATTAAAGCTTTCTGGAGGAGTGAGATCTCTTTCTGATGTCCATTTTCTAAGAAGTTGGCCCAATAATTGGCTTTCCTTGGTTAGAAGTTTTTTCACTGCTATTATTTTATGATCACTATTACTTTAACATCTTACATGCCTAAACTACAAAGCCAGATCACAAAGGGAAAAAAAGGGAGTGCAACTTGCCAATGAATTAACTGCTTAATTCCTAACTTCTAACTAATGGTTCAAAGACCCCAGACTGAAAGTTGATGAAGAGCAGTAAAGAAGAGCTCAATCACCGCATGACATGGGTTGATCACGTCCTAAGGCAGAATACTGAGTATCTCTTCAGTGGTGAAGAGAAAAGCTTTGTTTTAGCTTATTTACTTTCCAAAACAGAATGAAGGCTTCTGAGGTCAGGACCAAATAACTAATTTTCTGAGTCACTACAGTAAAACAAAACTTGACAATTGTTTGGCATTAGAAGTTCAAGGATCTCTCTTCCCATTTATCATTCCAAATAGAAGTTAGTTATAAAAATAGCTCTACTTGAGAAGAGCACAACCACACAAACAAGGAGTCTTTGTGTCCTTCCAAGATCTTGGAGGGGTTCCTAGGTAGTGGGCCCGATTTTCTCACTAGGCATCCAAAGGAACAAGTCAGTTTATCTGCCAGTCTTTCCTCCTTAAGTCTTGCAAGAGTCCTGAGTTTGGAAGTGCTCTGCATTCCATGGAGTTCACTCCTAGTGTTAATCTACCACACAGATGCCCAGCCTGAGTTAGAAAAGAAGACATAATGAAGAAAAAAAATAAAACCAAAGGTTGGGTCCACCCTGTTTCTTGCCTATGAGGCTCGAGTCGAGTGCCTCTTCTCTAAACTCACAAGGGTGCTGTTTCTAACTGCATCCTGAGGATGTTCTGGAGATAAGAATGATCTCCCGGAAGATTGTGCCAAGTCATGAGTAACTTCTTAAATGCTCCACCCTCCCTTAGGGGGTTGTGTTAAGTATTGAGGCACAGTTCCTGGCATGGAGAAGGGGCTCATTCTTTCTTAACTGCTGTAATCATCATCATTATAGCAGGTATTATGACTTCGACCATCCGTGTTTAGGAGTGAGAAAAGCATCATCGGAGGACCTCCCTGCCTCTCTGCTAATTCTGGCTCCACGATGTCAGAGCTGGAATGAGATCTCACAACAGTGGAGTTTTATCATCATCTTCTGACCTTCTCTATTGATATGTGGAAGAACAAACATAGCTTTCATGATCCTCAAACCAGAGGCAGATAAAGCATTATCACTCCCCTTGCAGAGGTTTCTGTATTCAGCAGTATTTGGTTACAGTGTTAGGACCCCCTCAGTCAAGCACACTAGCTTGTACTTCTTGCCCTTCGTATATTCTGTCACTGTGAAGTGGCTAATGGTATATCCTGACCCTTTGGTGTCTCTAAAAATTATTTCCTTACACAGCTAATATGATGGCTGTTTGACTTACAACAACATGCCTTGTTTTGCTTAATGGTGAACTCTATGTCAACATTTCTGGCTCTCTAATCTGTAGTGGGTAATGCTGACTTTGGCTCAGGAGCCAGAGAGATTGCGCTAAACAATTTACACCCAGTCAGAGCAGATGCTACAATTTCATTATTTTGGACCATTATCAGCTCTACCCAGAACCCAATGCAGCCACTATCCCTTGCCAGATATGTCTCTATTTCACGGTGTCAAATGGGAGTGGCAGACACAGCTTTATTGATAGTGCCTTCTGGAAATTTCTCACTTACCAATATGTTTGATTCTTGGAAACATGATTTAGTTTATCCCAACAAAATCCTGTAACATCAAATGTGAACAGAGGGCTTAAGATTAGGTTTTAAATGGCTCACTTCTGATTCGCTTTATGATTGCTAAATGGATAATTCTGAAAAATTAACTATATAAATCCCTATATATTTTTTTTTTGACCAGCCTGGTTGGAATGTCATACCTACCACATTCCTTGATCTGTCCTATCCAAAACCTTTACTTCAATGACCACCCGTAGGCTATTCACTTCCCAAACTATAGCTCAAGGTTGGACTTCAAAATGAACCCAAACCAGAATATGCAGCTAAATATATGATATCTGATCTGGTCAGTGAAAGAAGAAGAAATGTAAATGTCTGATAAACATGAATATGCTCAACATCCAGTTGTCAGAGAAATGCTCGTCAAAATGCGATGTGATTTTTCAAAATTTATTGAAGTGATGAAAATTTGTGGAAGGGCCAAGATCAAAGCCCCATATTCCTTAGCTGTTTTTGAAAGTTTTAAGCCATGATTACACTCTAGTGATTTGATAGAAGGTCCTAGAAGACATGGAAATAATGTCTTATACCTTCCTGTGAGGTATGTCCACTGGGCAAGCATTGTGCTGAGGGCAAGGGAGGGCAGGCAAGAGCCATTTAGGACACAGTCCTTGACTTCAAGGACCTCAGAACTGGGATGACCAAACTAACAGACAAAGGATTAGGAAACATTGAAGGTGAAACACTGTGTCATGCTCTACTTTCCAAAATGGAAGTCACATGAAACAGAGATGGCCCTAGATGAAATAACCAAAGACATCTTCTTAAAAAATGGGGTCCTTGAATTGGATCTTCAGGGAAGTTTGTGTAAAATTTCAGGGAGCAGAGGGAAGGCACTGCAGAATAGATTCCTATGTTAGCACAAGCAGAGAGGAAGGATTAGTAGAGCACATGGGGAGACAGCAAGAACAAAAGCATAATAAACATGGAGGCTCTTGAGAGGAAATGAAGAATAAAGTTATCCAGCTGAGGCTTGATTATGAAAATCCTTAAAAGCCAGGAAGAGAAGTCTGGAAAGAATAGAAGGCCATGGACAAACATTTCACCTCAGTGAACATTTACTGAACACCTTCCATGTATTCTCAAGAGGGTTCTGAGGAAACAGAAATGAATGGGATGTGGCCCCATCCTGAAGGCATCTATAGGTCATAGGGGAGAATAGAGGTGAATGTGCAGTCTTAGATTAGTTGGGCAGGAGTATATAGAATGGATAAAGAATTAAAGACCCTCGGGGCGCCTGGGTGGCTCAGTTGGTTGAGCGTCTGACTCGGTTTCAGCTCAGGTCGTGATCTCAGCATCCTGGGATGGAGCCCCACGTCAGTCTCCCTGCTCAGTGGGGAGTCTGCTTCTCCCTTTCCCTCTGCCCCTCCCCCTGCTAATGCTCTCTCTCTCAAATAAATAAATAAAATCTTTAAAAAGTCATAATTATTATTATAAACAATAGTATTATAAATATTATGTTATAAATAATATAGTAAATATCATTATAAATACTAGTAATGGTTATAATGACCTTTGATAAAACAGGCTGAGGCAGAATCAGACCAAAGGCAAAGGTATGCTTAGCAGCTCTTTGTAGAATTTCAGGGTGTTTTTAACCCGATGGTTTCAGCTTTTGAGTTTCACTTGAATCTTTGAGACAAGAGAAGAAGTTAAGGTTGCCATTATTTAGCAAATATTTTTTTTTCAGTATAAATATGTCCTGTGCAACATTTGTTATTTGTCTGAAATTCAGTTTAACTGGGCATCCTGCATTTTGCCTTGGCAGGCTAGGAACAGTCCTATTTAACATCCTGTTACAGTTTTAACTGCTCACTTCTTATGGCCAAAGTAAGTAGAAGTTGAGTGTACCAGCTGGACATTTAGCAGGGGACATGGCCGGCTTTGGTTTGAGTGTATGCCTATGATAAGTACTTGAAAAAGCCCCTCCATACTGCAGCAGTTAACTATCACACAAGAAAATATCTGATTGCTGCAAATATCATTATAGAGAAGAACCCTATATAATAAATCTTTCACCAATTTCTAAGTTCTAATAAAGGTTCTTAGCAAAAGGATTAGTTTTTTGACCCAAACATAATAATAATCTCTGCCATATTTGCTTATTCTATTCATTGTTCTTAAGTGTTCCTTATCCTCTATAATTGATATACTTGATTGTGTACTGTTTTCATTTCCAGAGGAAAGAGGATACAGGAAGTGTGTTCTTGACAATTTTCTTATTTTGGCATTAAAGATGCCAGCTGATTTCCTATCTCTGACATCCAGTAAATTCTACTTAGGTCCGCAACTGCTCGCCAAAGTCAAACAAAATCATCAGAGACTCCAGAAGATCGAGAAATGTGTGAGGGATAAGTATTAAAGATTAGGGGCCTTTGACATAAATTTCATTCTCCCAGTTCATGGAATTCTTCTTCTGCTTTTTTTACTATAGAAAGATTTGACCTCAGCTCTGTTTTCTTACTAACTCTTGAAAACTGGGATGTGATTTCTAGCCTTGTAATTTGTGTGATAGAATTCCATAGTCACAAAACCATTTGGAACTTCGGTCATTTGTAAGAGCTGGGTTTTCGTTGAAATACATAATAAATGCCCAAAGGTATGGTTTAACCCAGGAAAATGCAAATCACAATAAAAGACAAATGGAAGATGCATGGCATCAACAGGCATCTCTTGGTGGCGAGCAACAGAAATCTTAAGAGCACTTAAGTGAGAAGGGGTTTATTTCAGGGGACTCCAAAGATATTTTGCAGGGGCTACAGCTGTTTAACAAGAAAGCTTTGAGATATCCCTCTCTCCTCCCCTCTCTCTTTCTCCCTCCATCTCCTTCCCTCCCTCTCTTCGTCTCCCTATTTCTCTATCACTAGTGAGAGAATGTGCACACACATACCCCATATTACTGCAGCCATTCCAAAATGAAGTCACACCTTTGTTTACATGAATTTATGAGTCTTGCACAACACCTAGAACGTTGGCTTCTGGGTTCAACCTTCCATGAAAGAGACTCTGAGTGCTTACCTTCTAATCAAGTGTCCACGAATAAGATGCAGGAAGGACCTCAGGGTTCCCTGTCTCCTCAGCTGGGCTCTGGGCATGGATATACACACAGATATGGAGAGACAGCCACGTCAAGTGACATGATGATTGAGGTATTTTGCATTTTTTCTTTTCATGACTCCTAATCTGAATAGGGGGCTGATGTTGTGCCGGATTTTTATGAGTTTTTCTTTTTTTTTTTTTTTTATCAAGTTCTAAATTCACCTAGTAAATCCTTCAGAACATTTGGCTCTGTGTTATGAGTTTCGTGGTTTAGATTTCCGCTGAAGCTAGTCATCCCATATAGACAGAATTGGGATGGAAGTACCGCCCTTAAGATCATTTTTAAAATGTCTAAGTCTGCCTTGGATTTTCAAGGTCATTTGTTCCATCTAAACTGCAGACCTAAATTTTTTGCAGCTGACTATTTTCTGAAGGCACGGAAGGAGGGAAATATGTACTTTCCGATGTGTTACTGCTCTGTCCCAGCTGAAAGGGACAGTGTCACTGATATGAAGGTGATTGTGGTGGAAGGGGGTGCTTCCAGGGGTGTCTTAGACGAGCCATGGGACAGCCTTTCTCATTGTCTCCCATTCTTTTTTTTTTTTTTTGAAGCAGATATGATTTAATGGCAATTCTGTTACACATCCAAGACCCCCTTTGGCCCATGAATGCTCGTATCACCAGGATAAGCACTCAGTATAGCTCAGCATTAAGTGGGAGGAGAAATCTCTTTAAATTAAACTTGCTAATCAAAGGCTTGAGGCTTAACAAAGGACATCTCACTGAATAATTGGTTATAGCAATTGAGTTTTCTAGAGATAATTTTTTTGGCCTTCTCTCAAGTTGATTGTGCATTGTGTATGAATGGGAGTAGACAAGAGGGAGTGGAGATGGCCTTTTATAGGCTTCCAGTTAAGCTTTTAATTTACAGTGGTTATCTATACCTGTGGATGCTCCCACATCATTATCTGGGAGATAGTGGAGAAAAAAATGGCATTCTATTTTCTGCACCCTCTTCTCCTTGAGATCTTGCATCTTCATTTAAAAGCAATCAGGCGGGCAGGTGAAGGGATTGGAAAAAGGATAGCTTTTAATAGCTTTTGAGACCAAGATTCCAACTTCCTCCTTACAGGTTGGCCCACACTTCTGTGATATCCAATATGGTATTTTCAGTTCCACCTTGTGTGTTTTAAGAGTTTTGTACTTTGCAGATTAAAAATGCTTTAAAGAAAGACAGCAAGGTATCTGGAGGTGGCATAAATAAGAGACAGAATATTCTTCAAAATCCACCCAATTCATTCTATTAGTCAGTTACGATGTAGCACTCGTCTTAGGTCTCCGTCTACAAAGTCAAGTATAAAGTGATCCCTATGAAGAGCCATCTACAGGAAGCATGCTGCCCACTTAGAAATGCTAGATAGTTATTTGTCTGAGTCTACCACTTCCCTCTCTTCCCCTTCCAAAGGACCTTAGGTTGGGTGGATGCCAGGGTGCTGGAGTCTTAATCTGGAGCCATAGAGAGAGTCATAGAGAGAAGCCAAGTGTTGTACAACCAGAAGTCTGTGTGTAGACACCAAATCCGTAGGGACAGAGGCAGGTTCAAGACAACGATGTCAGCGCTAAGATTGAGGGGCAGAAATTAAGACCAAAGTAAGTGGAAAATATTTGGGAAGGGGCAGAGGATGGTGTTTAGAGAAGCGGGATGCGAAGGGTCTCAGGGAGCTGGCGTTAGGACTCAGGGAGCTGGCGTTAGGACTCGGCATTTAAGTGTCATGTGAGAACATTTTAGGCCAATGGTGCTCAGCTGCAGTGTCCTAATAATGTTGGCCTTTGACTCCTAGCAGTAAATAGGATGGTCCATGGGGCTGTTGAGTATGCCCTGCAGAGTAGCCAAGATGCTGACAGAGTCCCCTCTGCAGGGAGAGCATAACCCTCCTTCACACTGTCCCACAATAGTTGGTTTACAAGAAAAAAATCCTCCAAGACTGTGAGTGCTGGGTGTCCATGGATTACTACAACTCTGTGATGCATGCATGAAACTCTTCAACAGGAAGACAAAGAATTGGCCCATGGTGCCATGGTGGTGGCTCTTGGAGGCACCCGTAAGGAAAGGATAACTGAGTATCTCTGCTTTGACTGCCAATCTTTAGCCCAGCAAAGCACACAACTGTCCGCCAAGCTGTGTGTGTCCTGCTCCAACATCATAGCCATGATTAAGGAGACAAAAATAGTGTAATTTTGCTTGAGTCTTGAGGAGTCCAGAAATAATGGATGTGTATTAAAATGCCTGACTCCTCACTTCATGGGTGGGTGGAGTGGGGGTGGTGACTGTTCCAGGCATGGACAACTGGGACCAAAAATTTAGATTTTATGAGGCTGGTCCTACCCAAAGTAGAATGGGGGAACAAGAAGGCAGGCCAAACCAGAGGTGCCATGGGAAAGCCAAGGGTCAGACAGCAGCGATATCATACATATACACAAATCCAGAGGTCTAAGGAGGGACTGACCAGGTTAGGAACCAGGGATCAGATCAGTGCATAAGTCAGAAAGAGACAAGGATGGAAATGGGAAAGAGTGGTGGTGAGGAAGCAAAAGGGTGTGCTGTCAATTGCTAAAATAATCAGGAGTGTACTTTATTAATTTAGTATACCATCCAGTCATTCAAGAAGTATATGTTCATACATTTATCCAACAAATCCTTAAGTGCCTAATATGTTCCAGGTTCTGTGCCTAAATCTTGGGATGCAGTAGTGATGGGACCCAGAGAGCAACATGGTGTGACAAGTACTATGACTTGCAAGAGATTTATGAGATCATGTAGGGAGAGCAGCTACATGAAGTTTGGGGACAAAAGGGAAAATTCTCTCCTATTGGTAGAGAATGCTGGGCTGAGGCTCAAGAACAAGGTGGAGTTGGGTAGAGGGTGCTCATTTGGAGCAAAGGGAACAGCATATGCAAAGGCTGGGTGACAAGAGAGAATACCGTGCCTTGGGGAAGTCATTTGGCCTGGTTAGAGCGGAGAGTGGAAGGTGGGATTTGGGGGGTGGTGGTGAAGGTTCATATAAAGGCAAGGACCAGAACTGGAAGGAACACTTAAGCCATGGTGGTTAGGACTTTGGACTTTGCTCTAAAAGCCATAGAGAGCCACTGGAAGGGTTTGGAGCAACAGAAACTCCCCCTGAGTTGTGTTGGGAAAGACCACTCAGGCAGCAGGTTGCATAGTTCAGGGTTGACATGGCAGTGAGCTGGACCTGGGAGGTGGCAGTGGAACTGGAGAGACAGGGTGGAGAGAGACTTAGATTGTCAAAGTCACAGGGCTTGTTGTTCGTCCTTGGCCTGAGATGTGAGAGGGGGACAAAGGAGGAGGCAAAGATGACTCCGGGGTTCCTGGATTGGACAGTGGAGGGTGGATGGCTATCAGTTGCCCTTTTGGGAAAGTGCAAGGAGAATTGGGTGTGGGAGGGAGGGCATGAGCTCAGTTTTGGATCTGTTGGGGTTTGGGTTTGCAGTGCCCATCCAGGTGAGTGGTAAGGCTGCGTACAGAACCACTCAGAAGCTCACTGTCTGTTAACCAGTTTTTTCTCTTTGGTATGGCTGAGGATCTGCACTGGGACATAAAGAATCTGGGCAGGGGTATGCCAGAGGGGTATAGATAACCCTCAAGTTCGAACCTAGATGTACAACAACAAGATTTCACTTCCGAATGCAAAGAGACAAACAAATGAAATCTACATCTCTCAGTGCATGAAAAAGAATTCCACTTGTACCAACAGCACTGGTCTGATGAATTCCTTGATGTGCTTCTGTAACAAAGCAATTGCTCCGTGCTGTGGTTCACGGAAATGTCTGCAGGACACGCCCAGAAAAATGGTGTACTTCACAAAAGACGTGGTATCTCCCTGGGCTTGTGAACCCCTGCGCCTCCGACTTTCTCTTTCTCGGGGGGAGTCCACTGTGATTGGGGTACCGCTGCCCGGTGCCTGCCTGCCTGAAACCCCAGAAGAGAGCCATCTGTTGAGCTGCGGAATGTTTTCAGCCACAAGTCATGTATCGTTATTCAAGCCAGGGCGTGCTGTTGCCTGTAGAATTTTTTATAGGTGGGAGCCTAGCTTATGTTCTGAATTAGAGCCTCTTGTCTGCCTGTGGGAAATTGCGGCATATGCTCGCGGAACTTCCCTCGTGGGTGATACTTGAAATATTCAAGATATTATTTGTTCAGACATTCCATTACCCCTTTTAAACAACCCTTTTTCGATTACCATTCAATCTTCGAGTACAAGAAATGCGTGTGTGTATATGTGTATTTGTTTGTTTGCTTTGGATTCTTTCGCACCGGAAGCATTTTTCCACTTTCTCGTTAGAAATTTTCTCTTTGTCCAGAAGGAGAAAAACTTGTGGAGGACACACTTTATATTAAGTTTTTTTTAAATGACCCATTTAAGTATGTTTTGAAGGTTGGATTCTGTCATAGTGTATTTGTAATTTTAAACTGTTAAATAGAGAATAGTTTTGAATTTAACCTGGTACCAGCAATACCTGCTAAGGAATAATTCCATTTAATAGCTTCAAGTTACATAAAAGCTGTAGCTTCAAGGGAAAAAAAGCTAAAGGTAATGGGGGTGGTTTAGGAGAGAAATGCATTGTAGAAGGCAGATTAGTTACGTGGGTTCAAGCTCCAGGTGCCGAGCAATTATTGTCTTCCTTCTAGCTCTGCATGGATCAGAAGGACATTATTTCTTGAGTTAGGAGGTAGGAAACACTGTAGCAATGAACAGGTCAGGAGGGCTGATAGGCTCTCATATGTAATGGGGAAAATCAATACCCAAACAAAAACACCAGATAACATAAACAGAGATCACACTCAGACTTCCTTTTCATTCTCTTTCATAATAATTATTATTATTTTAAGTAGGCTCTATGCCCAATGTGGGTCTTGAACTCACGACTCTGATATCAAGAGTCTCACGCTCTACCGACTGAGCAAGCCAGGTGCTTCTCATTTACATTATTATTTTTTAAATAAGTAATGAGTCCCTTTGGCTTTCTTCTAACATTTACAAAAATCACTGTAGAAGCAGAGGTGTGATCAGTTAACAACTATTGAATTCTGGAAAAAAAACCCCAATAACAAAGCTTCCATCTTAAATCATCCACAGAAATTGGAGCGATTTCCAACACAACCTTGAGGATTAGACAGCTTATTTGTACCATCCATTTTCTTCCACACCAGCTACCCATTTAGTAAATAATTCTTGTAGTGTGGTTGTGTGATATACTAGTATTTTCCTAATTTTGCTACCAAGCCAAGTAGCATCAGGCATGTAATGATGTAGGTGTCTTTGAAGACAGACTTCACTACAGACTAAAATAAGGGAATTCTGGCTCATAATGGCTGTACCATTTTCTAGGCATTATTTACTGTAACTGGGTAGCAAAAGAAATACCAATGTTTCCTTAAAATAAGACAATTTGCAAGACCTGTTGCAAGACGTGGAAAGATTTCTCTTTCTTCTTGGTTTCTTTTTAACTACCTCCATAAAACAAAGGAATTGCCAGAAATCTCTGGATGCTTCCTCTCTCTTCATGAAAAGGACTGCTTAATTGAAGTTACTGACCTTCTTTCCTTTTCCATTCAAAGATCACCTCTACCCCCTTGGAGGGATGTCAGGGGAAAGATTTCTGCCTTCCAGGAGCCGTAGAGTTATAATCATCTGTCTCCCTGTATTTCATACTCTCCTTTGAGTACATTAAAAAGCTGTAGGATGCAAAACATATAGTACGGGTACTTTATGACCTTTTACATACGGGTTCTTTGAAGACACGATGGGAGTGTTCAAGTGTGGATCGAAGGAGAGGCGGGATTTAAATAAATTTCCGAGCAATTGTAAGATTCTGTGATGCTGTCACTTGTAGTACCTAATGTATTGCTCTGCACATCACTTCTGTGGGCTGATTACCACCTACCTCCCAATGTTTATTTCAGCTTCTATCCTCTACTCAGGCAGTTTATCATGCATTTAATGCCCTCCTCCTCAAAGGTAGAAAGTCTAGGATTTTGGATTGTTGAGTGGGGAGGTGTGGAGAAGAGGCTGAAAATCATGACTGAGTTTGAGCCCAAAGACAAGCCATTGAGCATTTTACCAAGTAGTGATATGGCAAGATTTTAATTTTAGAAACATCACAGTTAAGTCTGGGTTTGGGAAGACAAATGTTCATTTTATCATTCTTTGTACATTTCTGTATTTTTAAAAGTCTAACTCAAATGAAGTAAATAGAACTCACTTCAGCTATGGAGTAGAGAAGGCCTTGGAAAAGATGCAATGCCTTTATCAGGTGAAAATTAGTGCTAGTGATACCTCCGGGACACAATCATATGTGTTAACGGCGGCAGGGCCCCAGTAGGAGCAGAGATGCACAAATGGATGGAAGCCTGTGTAGGAGATCAGATGTGGGTGGGGAGGGTGAAGGGATCAGATGTGGGTGGGGAGGGTGAAGGGAACAGGTGTCATTAGTGTTTCTGGAAGGGCCAACTGGCTGAGTGATGGTCCACAAAGGAAGACAGGTGGAAGGTGATTATGTCCCCTTTGGACGGTTTGAAGTGTCTGTGAGTTATCTTAGGAAAGATGCCTTACAGGCAGTTGGATTTCTGAGTCTGCAGGGCGGGAGGGAGCCCTGCTCTGTAGATTCAGGTTTGGGCACTGTTGGTGTGTGGACGCCACAGGAGTGCCTGAGACATGACGACGGGATGGTGAGGAGCGGGCAGGGTGGGGACGGAACTCTGGGGAATGTTTACAGGTACTGCAATATTAAAGGAAAGACACTAAGAAGAAGTGGATGGAGAGCTCGTTTGATAAAGAAACAAGTCATCAGGGCGCCTGGGTGGCTTAGTCGGTTAAGCGTCTGCCTTCGGCTCAGGTCATGATCCCAGGGTCCTGGGATCGAGTCCTGCATCGGGCTCCCTGCTCGGTGGGGAGCCTGCTTCTCCCTCTCTATTTGCCCCTCCTCTCTGCTTGTGTTCCCTCTCTCTCAAATAAATAAGTAAAAATCTTTAAAAAAAGAAACAATCATCAATTGTGCCAAAGAGATCAAGGGAGATAATTCTGAAAAATCATCTTTTTCTTTAAAAGATTTTATTTATGTATTTGAGAGAGAAAGAGAGCAGGGGGAGGGGCAGAGGGAGAATCAGACTCCCCACTGAGCAGGGAGCCCCACGTGGGGCTGGATCCTAGGACCCTGACATCGTGAACAGAACAGAACAGAGTCCCTGAGCTGAAGTCAGACACTTAACTGACTTGAGCCACCCAGGCGCCCCCTGAAAAATCATCTTTGACTGAATTTAGCAATAAGGTTTTCGGGGAGAACAGTGGTGGTGGAATGGCAGGGCAAGTAACCAGATTACTTTTTAAAGATTAAATAATGATAATAGTGACATTTTTGAGAGCTTGCCCTGTGCTAAGCTCTTTCCCAATATTGCCATATTTTATATGAACAACAATTTAATAGGTAGAACCAGTATGAACTCCATTTTACCTGAGAAACCTGAGACATAGGTTAAATCCTGTGCCAGGATCACACGAAGCAGGTGTGAAAAGAACAGCTCTGACTCAATCTGCTTTAATCCCAAACCCTGTGCTTACTGGCGAGGAGAGAGAACAATGGGTGTAGGCTGGACTTTCAACAGCTGGGATACAATGTGGGAGAGGGAGGAAGAGAGAACCGGGAGGGCCTGCCTATGGAGAAGAGGGGACTTGTTTGTCTGCTTGTTTGCTTTCCAGGTGGGATAACCTGAAGTATATTTAAATACTGATGGAGAAGAAACTGGTAGAAAGGGAGAAGTGGCCGATCTGGAGAGAGGAGGGTTGGTCTACAGGGTGGGTGTCCTGGGAAAGTGGCACAGTATGGGTTGGGATCCAGAGGATTCCATTCTCACTAACACTTAGCGACAGCAGGAGTTGTGATCCCAGGCAGGCGTGTAGCAGGGAGAGAGGGCAGATGGGACAAATGGAAACAGGCTATAAGCAGACTGAAGGCCCAGTGGGGGCTGGAGACCATGGAACTGAAGTGAAACCCATGTGGGGCAGAAGAGGGGTGAGAAAAGTCTACTCTGGACCAGTGCTTAGGAAGCATTTGTTGAAAACAGATAGACAGATAGATAGATAGATGGTGCTGAATTTACACTCACCTTGCGTCTTCCCCTGATATTAATTTATTTGAAAAATTTAATCTATCACACCAGTGAGCTGTTCACCCTTTTCTCATAAAAGGAGAGGAAAGAAAACAAATGCATGGGTGTGACTTTTGTGGAAGTTTAGATGTCAGATAAATAGAAGCCCTCCATTAAGCCTATGTTCTGTATTACCTTCCTCTCCTCCTTCAATTCTAGAAGTCTCTCAAACCTGGGAGAAGGAAATAAGAAGGGAGAGGAAGGAAGAGGAGGAGGAGATGGGGATAGGAGAGGGACGAGGAGAGAGGGGACCCTGGTGCGGCTTTGGGGTCCTGATCATCACCAGTATTATTAAGAATTCCAATATTTCTTGAGCTCGCTGGCATTTCTTTATCTGGCTTTTCATTTTGTGGAAATCCTCCTGGGCCCTGGCCAGTTCACACTGTGACTTTGTAGTGCACAGCAGTGACTGACAGCTTCACAAACCAGGCCTGATGTCTGATAGACAACCACATCTTTCCTGCTAAGTGTTGGATCTGAACGTTTGCGTAGCTTTGCAGTCCCTAGCATGGGGATGCCTCTGGGGCCCCTCAATCTTTGCCTGACTCTCTTTCTTCCGGCTCTTCTCTAATTTCTGGATGGCATTTCATGCATCATTTTCTTGAGAGGAAGAGTTGAAGCCCAGTTGCAAATCCAGGTGCAGTGATTGGCCCTGATTTGAATGAACTGTATTTTAAATTCGGGGCCGGCTGGCTTTGAGGGTGACCACTCGAATCTCCCTTCCCTGGAGATCTGCTCCTCTCCCTGGGAGAACAGAGTCACTCTGGTGGCCACGGACACATTACTTGCGGTGCTTTCAATCTAACACCTAATGGGTTATGTCACCACTTGAAGCTGGCCTTAAATCACAGGTTCTTTAACCAAGTCACAGAGGAGCTGAAAGATGGACAAGATTTTTAGGTTAAACTGCCTTACTTCTTGGCGAATTCTTGCGAATGAGGGATTCTAAAGTCACGAACTGAAGTTCTATGACACCGAGCCAGGTTTCATGATACGAACCTTGTTCCCCTTTGACAGGTGCATACAAATCCCTCTTTCATGTTATTCCTTCAGCAAATAGTCACTGAGTGCCTTCTATGTCCCAGGCACTATTGAAAAGGGACTCTGGTGTTTCATTCTTCTGTGGGCACACGTTTCTTCCTGTGATTAAGACCAAATATTTGGCGGGGAGGAATTAGAGCTCCTGTTTATTGAGCACCTTCCATAGTCTGCACTGCATCACTTCTAGGTTCACCAGGAACACATTGAGGTAAACAGTATTATGCCCATTTTGCAGATCTGGAAGTTGAGGTTTAGCTGTTTGAAGTAATTTACCAGTGGATGGCAAATTGAACCCTTGTCTCTCTGTCTTCAAAACTCATAATCTTTCTACTAGTTGAGCTGCCAGAGGAGAAAAGTAGAAATGAAGATTTCAATTTTCAAAGACTTAGATTATTTTCTCGTACAATTGTATTTCAGCACTAGGAGCAGCCATTTACTCTTTTATCCTACATAAGTGTCGCTCAAGGAGTTACTTTCTTAGCAGTGAGACTGTGCGTGAGGTCACAGACTGGCTGAAAAGTTACTGAGTTGGGGAAGTAAATGCGAAGACCTCCTTCACAAGGCCGGGCTAACTGGAGAGCCCTTAGCTGCCTTGAAAAGCGATGCGGGCTGTAAATCATCATTCATTTTGTACTCACTCTCCCGTCCACTTGACACTAGTGATCATCATTAGCTGATGTTGAACAAGGTGCCGACAGCAGAAGGGAGGGGATCATCTTGGTTGAATGCTCCTGGGGCCCCATTTGCCTATGTGGTCTGTTAAGCTTCACGCATGCTCTGTAAGGTGGAGATGTGGCAACTTGCACAAGTAAGAGAAAGTTCAAGATTTGGACTTACGTGAGCCAGGCTCCAAAGCCTTTACTTGTACTGCTTTCTTACTATAATAAACAGGGGATTTAAGGAATTGTTTGGGGATGGAGAAGGGAGGAAACGAGGGGCTCGGTGTTGCCACAGCTCTAGGCAGCCCCCACACTCAATCTCCTGGGCTTTTGCTGCCTTCGCTTTCATTTCAAGGGGGGTGCTTACTTCGAACTGCGAACCTTGACTTTAGCTACTCCCTACTTTCATAAATTTTCTTATTGGGTATTTCAAGGCTTTGTAGGTCCTTCCCCAGAAACGTCAACATCTGGTAATGCTACAAGGTGGAAGGAGCACTGCCTCTGGAGTTAGGAGGCTCACTGGGAGCTCTGGGTCTACTGAGTGGCTGTGCGTCCTTGGGAAAGACCCGGAAATTCTTTTTGTGCAAAGTTCTCAGACTCTTATTTTCTTTGCATTTTAAATGGACATAAGAACAGCTGCTGTATTCATTCACTCCTTCGGTCATTTATTCGTGGAATTGTGTTAGCATTCATTCATCCACTTGTTCCTATGAGGGGCACTCGTCTAGCCAAGGGGGTTATGGGGGGGTGGAGGTTACAGGGGCACAAAAGACAGACAGCTTGCTGTTCTTCAGCAGCTTACCTTCTAGTGAAGAGACTGACCATGAACAGGATAGTTGCAGATAGTTTTAAGTACCATAGAGAGCAGGGGGCAAAAAATAACAAAAAATCCTAAATGGGGTCCACGCTAGAGAGGGATGACCTAGGCTGGAGAGAACAGACTAGACTGGGCGGTCAGAGAGGGCTCTCTGAGATTTCATATGACCTGTGACCAGAATAAAAGAGCCCAGTGGAGGGAAGGGCACCCAGCGAAGGAAGAGAACAAAGAGACAACTGAATGTGTATTTGGAACGTTTGAGGAGTAGAGGGAAAGCCCTGATCACTGAGCTCAGGACCCAGTGATAGCGTATGTGTGAAAATAGTTTGTATATTCTAAATAACTATACAAAAACTGCCTACTATTTTTATTTCCTTTACTGCCACTCAATTTTCCTTCTTCCTTCCCTCCCTCCCTCTTTCTGGTGTGTCTTCTATACCGGTGGTTCTCAAACTGTGATTAAAAACAAAACAACAATAGTTTTATTTTTATTTTTTTATTTCCAATCTGTTGTGGGCTGATACTTCTGTAAATGTCCCAGGACTGTCACATAACTGCAGAGCTTTCTGCACCCTGAACTGGACTCCCATATTTCCCTCTTGGTGGCCTGGTGGTGTGCCGTTCACGGACCACACCTCCACTAGCACTTTCCTACATAGCAGGGGTGTGGCCCAGTCCTGCGCTCCCAGGCTTGGTTCCCGGGGACTGCTGACCACCTAACAAACTCTGTGACCCGGAGCGACGACCGGCATCAGTGCCAAGGAGAACAGAGGAGTGGCCGTCATGTCCTGTCAAGCGGGGCTCAGAGAAGGCCTCCTGGAGGAAGGGGTGACATTTAGGAAGACTTGAGTCCAAAGGTTGTGTGGGAGTTTGCCACGCAGACGAGGAAAAGAGCAGGGGAGCGGGGTCTGTAACTTTCCGTCTCTGTATTTTGCTCTTTGTCAATGTATCATATGAATAAGGAGCATTTTCTTTCAAGGGGGCATGGGGTTCGGAAGCACACTGCCGGCATCGATGTAAACAGATAATATTCTGGGCCTGAGTGTGTTGTTCTCTGATGGCCGTAGATCCTCCAAACTCTCAGGGACAGGGGCCTGGAGGCCCGTGTAAAGAATCACTCTTAGTTTTTCCTGCTACTGCTGTGTAATAGAACAGCCCAATTGGCCCAGAGCCAGGGCGGCCCTGTGGGAGATTTCCCACAGACTCTGGGAGGAGAGCAACGACAGGTAGGCATTTCCCACTAGGTCTCCGTTCCTTTTACTGAGTTTGAAAAGCCAGGGGGAAGTGTCCAACAAGGATAAAATCCTTGCCAAGGTGAATTTCAAACTGACTCAGACTGGCTGACTCTGACATGGGGAATGGACAAGGTTATTAAAACTATCAAAGGGAGACTTGGGTTATTTGTAACAGCCCGGCCTACCTCCTCTGCACTGTGCAACGGAAATGCCTGGGAATGGAGGATCCTGCGCCCTGCCTGGTGGCATCAGTGATGAAGACGAATGTCATGTTCCCAAGAGCAGTCATGTCTGTCCGGGGGTGACCCAGGGATTTTTCCGATACCCCAACAGTCCGGAGAGGTTTTAGTCCTGCTAAAAAGCAGAGCAAAGCAAAGCAAAACACCCCCCCCAAACAGAGACCCCCGAGACTCTTGGCTTCTAAGGAGAGAAATAAGTCTTCTCATTTTGTCTTCATTTCTGAACATCAAGCAGAGGTTGGGAGATTTAACCAGTGGAGTGGTCCTCTAGGTGAGAAAGTGGAGTTGCTCTGGGCTCTCTTGCGAATAGCTACATTTGGTTTGGCAGACATAAGCTCATTATCCTTTCCTTGGGTACTTTTCTTGCCCTGCGATGAAAAAAAATTCTTGGAAATTTAAGATTTGAAAAGAGCCCAGCAGTCAATGAAAAGGATTATATCTTATCACTCAGTCTCAGGCTCCATGGGCACCACAAGTTTCCATGAGCTAGAACTGTTTCCAACAGAGGAACGCCACGTTCGTGGCAATTTGAAGCAGAGTGGTTAAAAGCTTTGGACTTTGGAGTCCTATCGACTCAGGGTTTAATTTCGACCCTACAACTTCCTCACTGGTGTGCATTATTTCACGTCTGAATCTCTATCCCTCATGCGTAAAACGGAGTAATGGTAGCACTTATGAAGGGTCCTCGTTAAGCTTTAAATGAGAGGGACCAAGGGGGCCCTCAGCACAGTGCCTGGCCCATGGTGGAGGATGCTTTCCTCGAATGCTAGCTGCTGTCATCACTCTAGCCATTGTTACCTTTGTGGCTGACTCACATCGTGGGGCCCTGTTACTAGGTCTCTTCTCCGCATACACTGCTGCACGTGATAATCAGGGTACTTTACCACCACTGGTTGCCCCACTCCTGTCCATCAATCATACAACCAGTGTGTGAATTCTTTTTTTTTTAAGATTTTATTTATTTATTTTTAGAGAGAGAGAGAGAGAGAGAAAGAGAGAGCATGAGCCCGGGGGGGGAGGGGCAAAGGGAGAGGGAGAAGCGGGCTCTCCAATGAGTGGAGAGCCCGATGCAGGGCTCAATCTCAAGACTCTGAGATCATAACCTGAGCTGAAGGCAGACACTCAACCATCTGAGCCTCCCAGGCACCCCCCATTGTGTGAATTCTTTAATTCATTTGATTTGATATAGCCCTGAGCTTATACTATCGTGCTCGCTGCTGTGGAGGACATGGCAAATGGACTAAAGATGGCAGACAGCCATTGAGATTCATTGAGGATCCACATAGGGGCTTCCCTACTTCATCTCACTCGATTCTTAGCTTTGCAAAGAGGGTATATTACCCTCGTTTCACAAATGAGGAAAGAGATCCCGAGAGGTTGATTTGCCTAAGCTCGCACAGCCAGTTAAGTGCAATAACTGGGGTTTGCACCCAGGTCCTTGTGCCTTCTGAGAAAGTACTTGACTTTGCACCACCTCATTGCCTTTGCTGAGTGCACCAGCTAGTTAGGTGAGAGAAAATGCACATAATACAAGGCAGGGTGTAGACTAATAAAATGTTACGACATTTGACTTGGAAGGGCAGTAGCAGACCACACCAGCCACTTCGCCTGCCTTGTCTCCGTCCTCTTGCCTGAGATTGCATATCCCCAGCCACTGCTGAGCGAGCAGTGGGAGACGTGCCTGGGCTTGTGGCCTTAGCAGTCTAGATCAGCTTGACCCAACTAGGGACAAGCTGATCTCATTATTTTCGGACTTAGAGACTACAGTTGGCCAGAGTTGGGTGTTTGAATTAGGAGATTGTGTAGAGACAGGGATCATATATTACTATCCTCTTATTGTGTAGCAAGCTATCACAAATTTAGCAGGTTAAAACAACACCCACTTATTAGCTAGCAGTTATATAGGTCAGAAGTCCAAGCCATGTGTGGCTGGGTTCTTACAAGGCTTATAGTCTTACAAGGCTGAAATTGTGTTGGCTGAGTCTCCTATGGAGGCTCCAGGCAAGAATCTACTTCCAAGTTCTTTGAGGCTGTTGGCCAAACTCAGTTTTTGTGTGCGGTTAGAGAACTAAAGTTCTTGCTTCCTTGCTCACTGTTGACTAGGATCTGCTCTTGGCTCCTAGAGGCTGCCTGCAATTCTTGCCATGTGACACCCTCCACCTCCAAAGCCAGCAATAGAGAAGCTCCCTCTCATACTTCTAATCTTTTTCTCAGGAAGAGCTCAGACCCTTTTAGAGTTCACCTGATTAGGCCAGGCCCACCTACATAGTCCCCTTTTCTTAAAGTCAACTGTGCCATATAATACAACTTAATCACGGAATTGAAATCCATCAGATTCATAGTCCTGGAGATTATGCAGGTATTATAGCAGGGAGTGGAGAGTCTTGGTGGTCACTTTAGAATTTTGCCTAACAGAAATGGGGTTGTTACTGGGGTGGGGGGGGCTCATATGAAAACAGAGTAAAAAAAAAAAAAAACTGGAAGGGAAAAGAGACAGAAAGAAAGACAGAGACAGAGACACAGAACTAAGAGACATGGAACCGCAGAGGCAGTGAGAAAAGGCAGGGCCGGGGCACCTGGGTGGCTCAGTCATTAAGCGTCTGCCTTCGGCTCAGGTCATGATCCCAGGGTCCTGGGATCGAGCCCCAAATCAGGCTCCCTGCTTGGCAGGAAGTCTGCTCTCCCTCTCCCTCTCCCCCTGCTTGTGTTCCTGCTCTTGCTTTCTCTCTCTCTCTGTCAAATAAATAAATAAAATCTTTAAAAAAAATAAAAAAGAAAAAGAAAAGGCAGGGCCAAATCTGAGCCACCCTGGGAGAGTGGACTCATGCGTACAAGTGGTGAAGGAGATTAGCTGCCCTTTTCTCCCCCAACACAATTCCAGTTTCCAGGCAGGCCCTGATGAAGTTCAGCCTCCAGCCCTTGGATTCCATGAAAGATCCCAGTGAACCTGTAATTCCTTTTCCTTTATGCTTGTGTTAGTTTGAGTAAGTTTCTGTTTTCTGTAACAGTGAATATGAATCTCTATCCATAATTAGAAACAATCTCAATCAATTCAGAGACATCTAGCTTCCTTTGGTTTTGCGTCTATGATGTTTGCACCCCATCCAGAGCCCAGGGGTTTGCCCCAGTAGTGCACACTTGCCCGCAGACCTCCCCTGCCAGCACCCACATCTCCCTGCCTGCGCTCTTCTCTGGTGGCGGGGGCTTCTCTGCACTCCCCACCCCATCCTGGACTGGGGCATTCACACTCCCTGGGAGCACCCCTCAACTAGTGGATCCCTTAACTGTTGAGAGCTGGAGTGTTAATTCTCCTTGCTCCCTCATCGCTCCAGTGGGGAGATGCTGAAGCACATGTTCCCCATGGGCGTCCAGAGTCAGATACAGAAAGTGGTAACCCTCTATTGGCCGCCTTCCCCCCCCCCCCCCCCCCCGTGTCGCTTGCCCTTCCCTACTGGTGTGTCCAGGGATTAGCTCTCAACTAAAACACTTGTATCCCCAGGACCTTCTTCTGGGGGAACGCACCCTAAGACACTTACGTAGAGCTGGATGTCTGTGGGTCAGGGGGTTAGTCCTTGATGGCATCTGGCCATAGAGTACTGCCACGATGTCCATCTCCCTGTCATTTTCTCAATCAACAGATTGTCTTGGAGATTCTCTCGCTTCCATCCTCACCTTCTCCTTGCTACTTCTGGCTGGTCATGTCTCTCCACCTTCCTGGCCACATGCACAACTGGGCCAGTGGGAGTCTTGGCAGTGGACTTAAATGTTCAGACGCAGCCCACCTTCGGTCATATTGGAAGCCAAGGGAATATTTACTCAGACATTGCTCCCTTTTCAGTTTGCTGCTCGTGTGCCCTGAGGAGGGAACCCAGCTGAGGGCCAGAGGGCACAGGTATCAGTGGTATTGTCCTTGCACACCAGCCTCCTGGGTAGAGAGGAGAGTGGAGAAAGCCCAGAGCAGCTCTGGAGGGACAAGTGGAAGATATGCAGCACACCTCCATGTTTCCTGGGGAAGCACACTTCTTCCCAGGGGCTTACTCTGGGGAATGGGCATAGGGCAAGGGCTAGGGCAAATCTCACGTGCACCCAAATCTGCACATCTGTGTGTTCTTGTGTGCCCGTGCATGTGTATGTACACTGGCTTAGTAAGTGCAAAAGTTTCTTAAGTTTGCTGTAACCCATTACCATGCTTTTAGTGGCTTATGACAACAAATTTTATTCTCTTGCTGTTTTGGAGGTCAGAAGTCAGAAGGCAGTTTCAGTCAACTAACGTAAAGATGTCCAGTAGGACTGGTTCCTTCTGAAGACGCCAGCAGAGAATGTCCTCTCATCTTCTCCAGCTTCCAGAGGCTACCTGTACCCCTTCACCTTGTGGCCTCTTCCTTCGTTGTCTTTCTTTTCTTTTCTTTTTTTTAAGGTTTATTTATTTATTTAAGAGAGAGTGAGAAAGAGTGAATGGGGGGAGGTGCAGAGGGTGAAGGAGAGAGACTCTTAAGCAGACTCCTCACTGAGCATGGAGCCCAACATGGGGCTCGATTTCATGACCCACGAGATCATGACCTGAGCCGAAATCAAGAGTCAGATGCTTAACTGACTGAGCCACCCAGGTGCCCCACCATTCCTTCATTTTCAAAGGCAGAACCCTAGTCTCTGTTCCACAGCCATTCCCCCCACCTCACCCCCACATTGCTTTATTCTCTCTGTAGTCAGATCTCTCTCTGTCTCCCTCTTATAAGGACCCTGGTGATTACATTTTGAGCTCATTGGGATAATTCAGGGTAGTCATCTCATCTCAAGATACTGAATCACATCTGCAAGGTTCCTTTTGCTGTATAAGGTCCCATATTCACAGGTTGCAGGGCTTGAGACCTAGGCATCTCTGCTGCCAGTTAGGGGGGTGACTCAGCTCACCAGAGTAGGCGTGCACACTTGAGTCAAATGGCTTGAGTTTGAATCTCAACCCTGACATTTACTGGAGTCAGAACCTCAGACACACAACTTAGTCCCTCTGCACCTCAGTCTCCTCATCTATCAAATGGAGATAATACTGAGAACATGTACATTGCATCATTATTATAAGGATTGAATGAGGTAACTGCTGAAAAGCGCTCATCCCAGAACACAGGAAACATTTAACAAATGTTGGTTACTATTGTTTTCACGGATGTCATTTAGGGCCATTTTCTTCTGCTAGTAGCACATCTGTGTTTCTTGGGGAGCTTCCTTCATCTCTCTGTCCCTTCAGTTTGGGTGGGGCTGAATGTACTCCTAGCCCCAGGGCTGGGTGTGGAACCCAGGCCTACCTTCCCCAATAGGATTTCCTTGCCTTGGTCCCAGGGATGAGTTCAAGGATGGGTATGGGAACCAAATTGGGGCAAGCAGCCTGAATCCCTGATTTTTCCAGAAATGATCAGGAAGGGAATATTTCCATGGCTTTGCTGAGAGCAGAATGTATGAAACTCCTCCCCCCTCCTTATCCTTCCCCCCCTCCTTCTCTTCCTCCTCCTCCTCCTCTTCTTCTTCTTCTTCCCCTTCCTCTTCTTTTTATCACACTGTAGAGCCAACCTGGAGGATGGGAAGGAGAATCAAGGTCAAGGGAAGGAGGGGAATTCTGAAATCTACAGTTGAGCCTCAAATCCGACTGATCCCGAAACCAGCACCTTGTGGCCTTTCCAGTTATGTGAGCCAACAAAGTCCCTTGCTTGCTTAAGCCAGTTTAAATTGGGTTTGCTGTCGTTTTTAATCTGAAAGATTTCCGGACAGAGGCATGGGTAGTAGGGATCTTTTCTTTCTCAGAGAGAGGATAGAGATTTATGGGCCATTTATTGACCTGAAAAGACTCACAAGAACCCAGAAACCCCAGCCATTTGTCCGGGTCCCCAAAATATTACTGGAGAACAGTGAGGCCCCTAAGGTTCTCCCTCATTACTCACAATGACGGGGATGACAATGATGGTAACTTATCACATGTCTTCTGTATAACATCCATGAGGATAAATCGTTTCTGCTTCTTGCAACAACCCTGCAAGGGAAGGATTATTTTACAGACAAGGAACTGGAAGGCGGGGAGGTAAGGTCAATTGTCCAAGGTCAAATCACCAGTGATAGGCAGAAGTAGGAGTTAAACACGGGTCCTTTTGGATTCAGAGTGTCTCTTTTCTACTCTGCTGCAATAACTCCTAGAGGCAATCAGGGACAAGACTCCACAATCAAGAATTAAGTGATTCTGGGGGCGCCTGGGTGGCTCCAGTCGTTAAGCGTCTGCCTTCAGCTCGGGTCGTGGTCCCAGCGTCCTGCGATCGAGCCCCGCATTGGGCTCCCTGCTCCGCGGGAAGCCTGCTTCTCCCTCTCCCACTCCCCTTGCTTGTGTTCCCTTTCTCGCTGTGTCTCTCTGTCAAATAAATAAATCTAAAAAAAAAAAAAAAAAAAAGAATTAAGTGATTCTGTGGTGAGCATAGCAGAAGGCATGGACATGTTGAATCACTACACCGTATACCTGAAACTAACATAACATTGTAAGTCAACTATACTTCGATTAAAAAAAAATAGAGTAGGTCAATGGAAGAAAACTAAAGAAGGGATTCTGCTTGATATAGCCATGGCCACTTGGCCTTTGTGGAGATTGGGATTCTCCTTTTATTGTGCTATGCTCTACTCCTCAGAGAACTGCTGTCAACACCTGGATTTGGAGCACCGCCCCACTTTGCCTGGGTTCATCTATCTCCCATCCTTCCACATTTTCCCATGCTTCATTTAAATCTCCTCATGCACTGTATTTGTATCCAGGGAATTTCCTTCAGTGTTCAGAGTAGGCATTATATGTGGTTAGCACTCTTTTATCCACTGGCTTTATCATTCCCTTTTTTTTTTTTTTTTGCTATATGTCTAAAGTAAGACAAGAGGTACAATGTAAAGAAAACAGAAAGTCGTTACTGCTTTTTGAGCCTTTATACACTAATAGGCAATGATAGTAATGGACCAGTAAATGACCAATGTACAACAAACGCATCCATACATACGTATGGATGGGATATTGTGTTGTGATGATGAATCCAGGTTGGCCACCAGATACATCTGGATCTGAGGAACCCACATTGGCCACCAGATACATCTGGATCTGAGGAACCCACGTTGGCCATCAGATACATCTGGATCTGAGCTTTACACCCACCACTTTTTAACTCTGGCAGGTTACTTAATCATCTACCTCTCAGGTTATTTAACTAAAAATTGAGAATGATAATAATTTCTCATAGGGTTGCTGTGGAGATGGTAGTTATTATGTGGGAGGATTCTAAATGTTGAATGGCGATTGTAAATGTTCAGCACTTAGCCCAGTGCCTGACTCATGAGAACTCAACAATATTAACTATTTTTATTAGTGTATGTATATATAAAAGAAAATATTCATAATATATATACATGCTGTCTAATATATACAAGGTGTGGAATCAGATTTGCAAAAGTATAATCATAGCTGAAATATATGTGTCTGGTTAGTGTAGTTTGACCCTAGAGACCAGATATCTCTTTAGAAAAGATGCTTTCCATGGGAAAAACTAAACCTAACCCATTCACACCTCAGGAACCAGGAACCACAAGTTTTGACACATGGTCTCTGGATGTAGTCAGGATGTAGCAATATCTCATCAGGCCTTATTCAGACAACTCACCAACTATCAGGGGCTCAACGGGACAAAAGTTCACTCTAAGAAGAGCAAGACCTTAGCTCGTCTGGCAATCAGAGCTGATGTCCAGGTACCCTGGTCAGAGACAACAAGATAGGAAGTACTCTTAGATGTAAAGACAAAACCCACACAAATCTCACATCTACTCATTTGTTGACTTTTATGTCTCCCTTAGATCTTTAAGGTATTGGCACAGCCCTGGTTCTCCTTTTCTGAGAACTGCCACAGAATTAGTGCAGCCTTGAAGCTCTGTCTCTACTGATGTGGCCCCACCTTTTGGCCCCTGTTGATTGGACAGTGGGACCTATCAATCCTTCTCTTAGGATTTTGGAATCTGGAGTGTGCAGTTACTGCTGAGCTTTCTGAACTGAGGACTTAGAAACTCAGGGGCTTGGGACAGCTGTACGCGGATGGTGAAAACAAGTCCGGAGAGATGTGTGAGGCAGATGTCAAGAGAAGTAGAAATGAGAGAATGAGAGGGGGAGAGAGTGGGAGAAAGAGAGAGAAAGAGGGAGAGAGAGAAGGGACAGAAGAGTCCAGTCCTGACTGCTTTTCAGTTCTGGGTTCTTGCCACCTCCATGCCCCCCAAAAGTTCTTCAGTATTTTTGAGTCCTAATAAATATTATCCCTTTCTCTCTCTCTCTTTCTCTCTCTTTCTGACTGATGTTAGCTTGAGACCTGTTTTGTTTTTTATTTTAAAAATTGTGTAAACAGATAACACCCAACTTGCCCACTATCTCTTTATAGTCCTTTTTTAAAAAAAATTTATTATGTTATGTTAATCACCATACATTACATCATTAGTTTTCGATGTAGTGTTCCATGATTCATTGTTTGTGTATAACACCCAGTGCTCCATTCAACATGTGCCCTCTTTAATATCCATCACCAGGCTAACCCTCTCCCCACCCCTGCCCTCTTTATAGTCCCTTTTAAAAATGAAACATGGATTTCATTAAATATTTCTGTCCAATTAAGGACACCATGTACAAAGTTAACAGACACCTGTCATATTGAGAGAAAATGTTTGCAACCTCTAAACTGACAAGTGACAACTTCTTGACTATATAAGGAACTTAACCAAATCAACAAGAAAAAGCCCAATGCTCCAGTAGAAAAATAGGCAAAAAATATGAACAGGCAATTTATAGAAGAGGGAAACCCCAATGTCTAAGAAGACTATAAAAAATACTCAAACTCATTAATAATCAAAGAAAGTCAAACAGTAATGAGTTATTACTTGACACCTATTAGATAGGAAAAAATCTGGACATAGAAATCTGGATATAGAAAATCTGGACAGGGAAGAAAGACAGCTGGTGGGCACATAGACCCGTGTAGCTATTCTAGAGAGTACTCTACATTCTTGGGTGTGTGAAGTCTATGTGTACTCTACGACCCAGCAGTCTGCTCGGGGGGATAGAGCCCAGATAATTCCCACATTGGTTTGTAAGAGGGGTGTGGAGGCACTGTCACCCCAGCATTGTTTGCAGAGGGTGAGGACTTGGAAGCAAGTCCACCCTCCCTGGGGAAGTGCATGGGCAAAGTGTAGTTTGTGCATAGAGATGGCAAGCAGCAGTTAAAAGAAGTGACTTGCAGTGCCATGGCAATGAGGATAGACAGTTAGATAGTGCTTAGTGGAAACTGGAAAAAGCAGAATGAGCTGTGTAATGTAATCTATCTACATGTAATAGAAATAGCAAACAGCGGGGTGCCTGGGCGGCTCAGTCAGTTAAGTGTTTGCCTTCAGGTCAGGTCATGATTCCAGGGTCCTGGGATTGAACCCCGCATCTTTGGGCTCCCTCCTCAGAAGGGAATCTGGTTCTCCCTCTCCCTCTGTCCACTGCCCCCCACCCCCGCTCGTGCTCTCTCTCCCTCTCTCTCAAATACATTAATAATAAAAAACCCAGCAAGCAGCAGTGTCTATTCACAACATGTACCTTAGAAACATGAAAGTGTTACTGATGGGGAAGGGACAGGAGAAAGAGAGACAATAAAAGGGAATAAGTAAATAAAGAAACAAAACAAGAGAAGGGCGTTCTATAAACTGATCGTGGTAATGTTCCAATGACCAAAGAATGTGTTAACTCTACCCTTTCCATAGAGACCCACATTTTTTAAATGTGGGGTAATTCTAGTGGCTCTTGCTTTACCTAAAAGCCTTAGGCTGGGAGAATTGAGAGAAAAATGATGTAAGGACCCTTGGGCAGCATCTTCTTTGTATTGTTCACGACCGTGTTTTCTACTGATGGTAGAAATTTTCTTCAGCAATCAAGCTGATGGATTTGGAGGTTTTGTCATGTTCCCATCTTCTTTGCCCATCCACTATTTCCTGGCTTTGAATTATCAGCATTTATTACAGTTACAAGGTTCTATCTTCTCTTTTTCTCTGTTCTGTTCAATTCTGTTTAATTTAAAACCTTGCTTTCTCTTTCTCCGATTGTTTTGGATTCAAACTCGCTGCCAAAGCACTGCCAGATCACTTCCCCTTGGCAGGGCTCACAAAATCAGGCTTGGCACAGTCTTAGCTCCTCGAGTGGAGATGTTTAGTGTGGCATTGTCTCTCAGCTGACCATAGTGATGTCATAAGTGGCCTCGATGTGCTCCTGCAGGACGGATGGGCTGTGTTACATGGAGTCTGAAATCACCACGCAAATTCAAATGCATCCATTGGGCATAGGATAGCGGTGGTATTGAATGTGGTTCCTAGCTTGGGGGCACAGCTGGTCCATGAGATTGTTCACAGCTCCCAAGCCTGTTGGACAATTCTCTTGGCTGGTTACACAAAGCTCGATTCTATGTAGTGCTTACGTTGTTTTCTCCTTGATTTTATGAAAGGAACCCCAACCCCCTTACATTATAAGCTGATTTGATGATTCAGTCTTACTGATGAAAATACTAAGCAACTATCTAAAGCACATGCATGTCTTCCTTCCTGGACTGCTCAACTGAAATGCTTAAATATTTGGCTAACAAACATCGTTGAGATCAGTTGCCCCTTGTTTTATTGGTATCTATTTACAGATTGTGACTTTAATGGTCAGATTTTATAGTCTTTCATGTAGCTAGATAATTTTTCTTGTCTTGGCCCATAAAATGTTGTTGGATAAAATCCTGTCCCATTGAAATAGTTCCAGGGGCCTCAGTAAACAAATTATAGATACACACACACACACACACACACACACACACACACACACCAGGAGAAGGGAGGGAGGGATGGAGGGAGGGAGGCAGAGAGAGATTGAGAGAAAAATCGAGGTCAAAGTAGACTGAGAAACACTTCATCTGTAGTCAGGGGAATATGTAATGATCACCATGTTTTTTCTCAGGAGGATGACTCATGATCCTTCCAGGTTCTTTCATGACCCGTGTGATAAGGAACATGGCAGGTAGAAAATAAACTTTGTTCTTAACTTCAATCAGATTTTTCTCCATTCCTTATATAGGCACCAGCATCTCTGGGCTTGATTGCTGAAGAAACTAAAGCTATAAATTATGCTTAATGTTCTTATGTTAAGTCTATTTTTATTGGGCAGGAGTGAGGTTGGTAAGGGAAACTAATTTCCTTAGAAAATAGAATGAATCAGTGCATGCTAAAACATGGATGAATCTCAGAAACATGCTAAGTGAAAAAAGTCAGATCCAAAAAGCCATGTATGATTCTATTTATATGAAATGTCCCCAAAAGGCAATCAATAGAGAGAGGAAGTAGATTAGTGGTTGCCTAGGGCTGGGAGCAAAGAGTGACTGCAGATGGCTAGAAGAGATATTTATTGGGGTGCTGGAAATATCCTAATATCGGATTCTGGTGATGGTGGCACAACTCCACGAATTTACTAAAAACCATTGAATTGTATACTTAGAACAGGTGAAATTTATGGTAAGTAAAGCATACCTCAACATATGCCTGTTGAAAAAGAAGAAAACCATGCCAAAAGAAGTCATAGGTTACAGCTTGGAATTGTGTAGTTGGCACTATAAACCAACTCTTCTCCTTTTGCTTTCTAACCTGAAGGGAAGTGGATCGGTAGTCAGGAGACAATTGCTTTCTGTTGGTCTATGTAGACATTACTCAAAATGCCATTCAGCAACTGTTTTAGAACTGAATGGATGGATATCCTAGATCCTCTCACTACACCGCTAAGAGATAGCCCCACAAGGTGCTGGGTAATGGCCCCATGCCTGTATCACTGCCTCATCACTGGACTCTTCATCTTCTCAATTCATGGTCTTTTATCCATAGAAAATGGTCTCTTTTGGACATTGGGATCACATTTGCCGTCACTGTGGGAATGCAATACAGTGTGTATTTTTAATCGTATTCGTTACCACACTATGGTAAAGTGGTTCCTTAGGTGTCTGGATCCCACTCAAAATACCAGCTCTTCCAGAATGAGAAACTGTGCTGTGTTCAGCTCTGTGCTCTCTGTGGCTGCTCAGTACATTTTTACTGGTCTCAGATGACTCAGTTTGCCCAAGAGTTGCTACTGACCTTGTGGAAGGGGATAATAAAGTTGACTTTCACTAGCAGGCTTAGGACAGCACTAAGTAAAGGCCAACCAATTTTGTAGTATCAGTTTTCTTTTCCACAGCAATGCTGCCTAAAATACCACCCCAGCTGAGTGGCTGAAAACAACAGTCAGATATTCTTGTTCATGCATCTGTGTGTTGGTTGAGGGTTGGCTGATCGAGGCTTTGTTCATGTGAGCTTGGCTTGAAACTGTGGGTGAGGTCTAGGTATTCTCCACATTTTTCTCATCCTGCTTGGACCAGTGAGCTACCTGACACATGTTCTTCTCATGGCTAGAACTATCCAGAGTATAAGTGGAAATACATGGTGCCTTTAAGATCTGTGCTGGGAATTGTCATGTCCCACTGGCTAAAGTAAGTCACGTGGCTAAGTCCCACCTCAGTGCATGGGGCAGTGGACACTGGCTTTAACTGGAGGAACTGCAAAATCACCAGGCAGAAAGTTTATGATGGAGAATTAGAAATAATCATAATGCAATAGGCTAATTTGTAAGTGCTTTTCCCGATAAAGCCAGGTTGGAATATTGGCCCCTAGAAAATGTGTAAAAGTGTGTGGAGACATGAGGAATGAGGAGTAACCGATGCTCTGTGTGCCCTGGGATCTCCCATCAGACCCACTTGTAACTCCTGGTTGTGAAAATCACTGCTCTTTCATTTCAGATGAATTTGGCTTCCTAATCCCCTCCATAGGCACAAGGTCAAGAAGAAGTTCTGCTCATGGGAGGCACTAATAGAGCCTTTGGTGGCTTCTAAAGGAGAGGCTGAGTTGAAAGCTGAAGAACCACACACGTAGCTCATCATCGCTCTCACCTGCTGAGGACACTATAATCCAAAACGGACATGAGAGAGGAAGATTAAAATTGTCCCCAGCGTTCGTGGAGGCTGCAAAGTTCCCCTCCCTGAAAGAATAATGGTAAATTTTCTGAAAGCCTTCTATTTCCTAAGGACACCAACATAGGAGGATCATTTTTTTTTTAAGATTTATTTATTTGAGAGAAAGATAGCGAGAGAGAGAGAGAGCGAGAGAGCGAGAGAGAGAGAGAGAATGCACATGAGCCAGGGGAGGGTCAGAGAAGCCGACTCCGCACTGAGCAGGGAGCACGATGTGGGACTTGATCCCAGGACCCCAGGATCATGACCTGAGCCTAAGGCAGATGCTTAACCGACTGAACCACCCAGGCGCCCAGCAGGATCATTTAAATAAAATGTTTCGACCAGCGTGTTTGCAGGCAGTATCTGTTAACTTTGTTTTCCAGCAGCTTCCTTCCCCTGCAGTAAAAAGCCTTGGGGAAGTGCCACTGATTGACCAGAGGAGTGACTTTGAAAGCCAGAGATGCATTGAAGCCAATGGTCCCCAACTTACCATGGTTCGACTTAGGATTTTTTGACCTTAGGATGGTGCAAAAGCCATGCGCATTCATTAGAAACTGTACTTGAATTGTGAATGTGGATCCTCTCCCGGGTTGGCAGAATGTGGTGGGCCCCCTGTTGTGGTGCTGGGCAGTGGCCACAGCTCCGGGTCAGCCACCGGTGCTGAGGGTGAAGAACCAGGACACTGACAACCCGTATGTACCTAGACAGCCATTCCGTTTGTCACTTTCAATGCAGTGTTCAATTACATGAGCTGGGCCACAATTTCCTATGAAATAGACTTTGCGTTAGATGATTTTGCCCAACTGTAGGCTCACGTAAGCGTTCTGAGCATGTCGAAGGTCAGCTAGGCTAAACTATGGTGTTTGGGAAGTTAGTGTATTAAGTGCATTTTCAACTTACAGTATTTTCAACTTTTTTTTTTAATTTTTTTTTAACAATTCTGTTTTTTTTCTTTATTGTTTATTTAAGAGACAGAGAGAGAGAGAGAGGCAGAGGGAGAAGCAGGCTCCCCGCTGAGCAGGGAGCCCGATGCGGGACTCCATCCTAGGACCCTGGGATCATGACCTGAGCTGAAGGCAGACACTTAACCATCTGAGCCACCCAGGCGCCCGTATTTTCAACTTCTGATGGGTCTTTTGAGACATAACCCCTTGGTAAGCTGAGGAAGATCTGTATATTCCAATATATAAACACACGCCAAAGGACCTGCTGGGTGTGAGGGCCCTCGATCTTGGCCTCTTTTCCTTTCTTTCTATGTTAGCTTTGGAAAATAATTGTAATATTTTTGCTCCTTTTTTCATTCACCTGGACAATTATTTTCTTAATCATTTGTTTGTTCAACACTTATTGTTTACCATGTAGTGGCAGCAGGATACGTTTTTGGCTAAGGTGACCAACCATCTCATTTTGCCTAGGATTGAGGGATGTGCCAGGATGCCAGTCTACAAGTTTTAAAACTGGTTCTGAGGCACTGTGGTGAACACCTCAGTCCGCACCCTCAAGAAGCTAACATTTTAACCAGAAAGAACACCTGCCCAAATTACACAAAGAAAATAGTGCAAGTTGTGTTAAGTGCTCTGAAGGAAGAAATCAAGGGACTTGAGGTAGAAAATAACAGATAGAAACCTACTTTTTGTGGGGTGACCAAGAAGAGGAGACATCTAAGCTTAGGGGTGAAAGGAACTTCGGAGCTGGCCAAGTGAAGGGGTGGGGAGAGAACATTCAGAGGGAAAAAGATAAGCCAGGGGCCCAAGGGGGCAGTGAGCTTGGTGTATTTTGAAGCTAATGAGGCATTGGGCTGAAGCTGGGGAAGCCAGGAAAACGAGCTCACGGTGAGGCTGGAGAGGGGGTAGGGCCTTGTGGGTTATGGTTGGAAGTTTGGATTTAAAAAAAAAAAAACATTGAAGCTTAAGACACATACAAAAAAGTACACAAACCGTAATATACTTTTTATAAATTTTCTCACACTCAAGATTCCTGTGTAACCAACACTCAAATCAGCCGGCAGCCCGGAAACACTCCATTTTTCCCTTCCCATCATTATGGCCCCACTCTTACCAAGGGTACACACTAACCTGACGTCTAATGGCATTCATGGGTTTTGCCTGCTTTTGAACATAGTACAAACAAATCATACAGTAAGCTCTCTTTTGTTGTCTTTTGCTCAACCATATGATCTGGGGATTCAAGCATATTTTTTGGGGGATTGAAATCATTTTCATTGCCGTTGAATATTCTGGTGTGTGACTCTATCAGAACTTATTTATTCATCTACCATTAATGGACATTTGGTTAGTTTTGGGCATATTTATGAATAGAGCTGACTAATAATGCTAATAATCTAGTATAGTCTTGTAACTGTCTTCTTCTTCCGTTTGTATTTTGGGGGTACGTGTGTATATACCTAAGGATAGGATTACTGGGGCATAGGGTAGGCTTATGTTCAGCTTTAACAGATACTACCAAACAGTTTCCCAGCCATTTTTTACCAATCTACACTTTTACCAGAAACGTATAAGCATTCCAGTTGCTTCAAACCCCCTCCAACATGTGGTATTATTCTATCTGCCTTGTTCATTTTAGCCATACTGATGGGTGTTGTGGTCTTACATTGTGGCTTCATTAGTTCCTGGTGATTCATGAGGCTGAGCCCCTTCTCATATTTATGTTGGCCATTTGGATATCTGCTTTTGTCAACCATTTGTTTAAGTTTTTGGCTCATTTTTCTATTGAGTAGTCCCTGTTTTTCTCATTGATTTGTCTGAGTTCTTGCATATTCTAGCTGTGAGTCCTTTGTCAGATATATGTTTTGCAGATACCTTCTCTCACTTAGTGGGTTGCCTTTTTACTTCTTTATAATGAACAAAAGTTATTCATTTCAAAGTAATTAAATTTATCTTATTTCTCTTGCTGCGTAGTGTTTGTGTGTCCTTTTGAGAAATCTTTGCAGATTCTAAGAAAAGTATTTGGAACTGTATTTCATGTGCCCTTAGGATCTATTGATAGGTAAGAGCAGGAAACTGACGTGACCTAACTTACGTTTGTAGACGTGCGTGTGTGTTGCTATCTAGAAATTAGAACGGAAGGGAAAGGAGAGGAGGAAGTGAGTCCATGTAGGGGCCAGCTGCATTAGCTCAGGTGGGACATGGTGATGATTCAGAATTGACAGGATTCACACATGTATTGGCTGGGGTGGTGTAGAGGGAAAGGGAGAAATCAAAGGTGTCCCTGAGGTCGTGGTTTAGAACTGAAGTGGATAGTGATGCCTTCTATTGAGCTGTGGAAACTGAAGGCACATTGGGTGATAACGAAGGAGGGTTTTTTTTTTTAAGTGAGATACATTTTGTACATGTTAAGTCTGAAGCGTCTCTGAGGCACCCAAGTAGAACTATCTGGAGCCATCTAGATATGCTAGTTTAGATCTCAGGATTGATGCCAGGAATGTGTGGTGTGTGTGCAGGGTGTGGTGTAGGGGAGGAAGGAGGTCTGAATTCAAAGGCCCTTAGAGCCTTTTCTGATTTCTCCAGAGGGAAAATTGATCACTCCTTCCTTTACATGCTTTTGTATTCTGTACAGATTTCTGTCATGTTATCTGTATCTTTCTTCTTTCTCTTTTCTTTCTTTCTTTCTTTCCTTTCTTTCTTTCTTTCTTTCTTTCTTTCTTTCTTTCTTTCTTTCTTTCGCTTTCTTTCTTTCTTTTTTCTTTCTTTCTTCTCTCTTTCTCTCTTTCTTTCTTTCTTTTACAAATCTCACACTCAATTAGTCTGGGAGTTCATTGAGAGCAAGTTACCTGATAAAGTGTCTATACTTTGCATGAGTCATTCATTTCTGTTAACCGGATGAATGAGTTTCCTTAAAGAAGAAAAACACAACCCCCCTCCCCGCCAAAAAAAACCTTTCTGAAACCAAGACCCACCAATCAACCAGCATTCACAAAATGTTCTGCAAATTCCAGTAATAAGTTAATAGGATAAAGAAAAGCCTCGATACTTGAGCAAATAGAACCAAGATCATTTCCAGGATCTTCAGGTTGCCTCCTGACAGTGAGTAATGAAATGATTTTGAGCTTTGTGCCTGGGCACATCTGATGGCATGCCTATTGAAAGCGACTGCCTGCTCTGTGTCAGGGTAAGAAAGAAGATGCAAATTTCCAAAACGAAACAGAGCTAAAAAAAAAAAAAAAAAAAAGCAAAAATCATTGGTGCAGAGAAGGGAATGGACACTTTTTTCCAAAATCCTCCTTCCTACGCCTTCAGCAGCCCCCAAGGCTGGTTCTTTTCAGAGGCAAAGGGAAGACCTAATGCACGAAATGAAAGGCATGCTTGTTCTCCAGGCTGCTTGTCAGTATTAGGACCCGAACTCCCCTAGCTCACTGCTTCACTGAAGCTGGTTTCAGGGAAGCATGAAGCTTAGGGGATGCAGAGAAGAGGAGCTGAGTTTCAATATGGTGAACTTAACCTACCCAGAGTTTTAAAATTTTGCATCTCTTTGTCTGGACAAATGATACCCAATAAATATGTAATTTGAGCCATATATGTAATTAAAAATCTTTTAATGACCATATTAACATTGGCAAAAAGAAACAGGGGAAATTAATTTTAACAGTGTATTTTATTTAACTCAATATAGTATAATTGTTTACATTTTAACCTGTAATATAAAAACAACTAATGAACATCTAATGTTCATTATGAAGTCCTCAAAATAAAATATGTATCTTAATTCCGACTAGCCATATTTCAAGGGCTTAATAGCCCCATGTGGTAAGTGGGTACCATATTGTATGGTGTAGACTTAAAAACTGATGGAGTGCCTATTGCTTCTCAGAGTTCTGGCTTTGGTCTGACTTCTGTAGACCTTTCTGAGGCTAAGGGCATCTTTTTCCACCTGCCTCTTCTTCCCAGAAACTCCCTAGAGTCCCAGTTTGCCTTCCTCTCTCCTTAGAGCTGCTATCACCCACTCAATGCCTCACTTCCTGTTCCTCTTGAAGTCAGCTGTGGATGAGACCCAGTCCTTCTCTCTGCCTTGCCCCCATTTCCCTAATTCGGGGCCAGAAGTGCCTTCCATATTGGGCTTTCCTATCAATTTCATGCAAACACAGGAGATAAAATAACAAATGTGGGGAAAATACAACATTAAGGAAAAGCTTCAAAATCCTTCAAGTCTTTCCCTGTGTAATGCCTGACTTTTCACTGAGATGGAAGCCAGAAGCTCTAGCTGCTCTTTTTCCCTCTGTGGTGTGCCTTCAGCATTTATTTCTAAAGATAAGGCCCACCAAGCCCCACTTCCGTAGCTCTCACTGTTAGTAAAGGCCAAGAGGTGGCTTCCTACTAATGGTCTGTCTTCCTGGCTGTCTGCCCAAAGACACACAAGGTCAGACTGACAAGCAGACAATCTCCAAAGGTCTCTGAACTGACTGACAATCCTCTCACTGAATCTCTGCCTCAACCAGGCTTTATCAGATACCGTTTGGTTTTTTCCTCCTACAGGACAAGTTGAACATGAATGATCACATGGCTTGGAGAGGGGCACGAGGTTATGATGCAATGCAGGGTGGGTATTAATGGACCTGAACTGGGGTGGCAAAAGGAATCGGCTCTATTAGCTTGTTAGAACTTAAAGGATTTGTAAGGAGGAAATAAAAGGTGAAACCAATTATTTCCATGCCGACAAAGATAAAAGAGCGCTGGCTAAAGACAGACTCCATCACCTCGCGCCTCTTACGTACCACGGGCAGCATTAGCAGCCGGGCTCACATACATGTTGACATGCCAGTGTGGTGACAGCGCTGTGTCCCAAATACTCACTCTGTCTTCCGCTCCCGTCTGCAGTGAAATGTTTGACAGGCCTGGCCCAGGGGGATTCTTTCTTGGTGACCTCTCAGAGAGGTCTCACCTTTGGGAGGCAATTTCTCTGAATGGTGCAGTTGCCTGGGATTTAGGAAAAAATGAAGTATGCAACGTGGCTGCTGAGGTCCCACACTGAGTTGAAAGGTCAGCCTGAAACCAGCTCCAGGTTGTCAAGAGAGGGCTGATGAGCAAACTTTGGTCATTTCATTAGACATTCATACAAAATAAGAATATACTCTGAATTCTGTCAGCGAAGACCCTTTGTGGCCTGAGTTATCAATCATTACCTGTCTTGGCCACACAGACTGTCTGGATATTAATGAATGATCTTTAGGCAACCATTCTACCATTCAATGCCTGTGTTAGTTGTCTTGTTGTGGAGGTCTATAGGGGAACTTTATACTTCACAGTATAATCAAGCACTACAACAGGAGGTACACACTCCTAACTCGTTCTAATGAATGTCTGAGCACTCAGATAAATGAAGGGAAGGGCACTGTGAAAACCCGATCATTATGAAAATGTTATTCCTATGGTGGGCAATTAAGATGTATTAAGTCCATTTCACGTAAGAAATACGCAGATCAGAATCATGGTAGGTTATGCACAGAGTTGAGTGCTAAAGCTTCTCATTTTTCTAAAGGAAGATGGGAGACTCAGAATTCATGGGATGATGAATCCAGTCTATGATTTGGATGAAGGTTTTCACTGCCAACACCGTGGTAGATGTTCTCATTGCCTCATGCCCAAATTATTAGAGAAGTCTTTTTATAGATGAGATGGTTGGAACTCATTCAGGAGTCATTCTTACTTCTTCCTTAGTAGCATATCTCTACTTCTATTCAAGTATCTGCTGTTATTGTGCCCCAGGATATGAGTCATGACTGGCCTAAATGCATGGAGTCCATCTGATTCCCCTTTGGGATTCCTTTATGGTTAGGCATGGACCTCTGGCCAAAGATACGCAAGAAGATGCTGTGGAACTTCTGAAAAGTATTTTCTTCTTTGGGAAAATGACAGGAATGTCTGGAGCCTCCATCTTGTGGGACAGACCCCAGGCTGAACATCTACATGCTTTGCCTCCTCAAGAAGCCAATCTTGAGAAACATATTTGAGTTCAAGAAGTTTATTTGGGGAGGACTCTTAGGAAACATCAGAGAAGAAAAGGAAGGAAATCAGCAGAGTGTGTGTTGTGAGAAAACCCGCACCTGCTAGGGCCCTCTGGGAGAATGTATAGCACACACTTCGGAGCTGTCCTACCCGAGAGGTGAGGAAATCCCAGTATTTATCCATCAACTCCCCTGAGGCATTGTTTGAGCACCACTGTCACAGTGTTAGCTCCCTAGTACTTCCTGCCTGCCTTCCCTCTGGATGAGGTCACTCCTGCAACCAGAGCGAGCCTGCAGGCTGAGAGCGGCAGGTGCTGACCATGAAAAGCCTTTGGATCAGGGCGCATTGGAAGGGTGAGTTCTCAGGGATATGGATGGGCTGCGCCAGTTTCTGCTAGGCTGCATAATTAACCAACTCTAGAACCATTGTCCTCCAGATTTTTTTTTTATAGGAATTAACTCCTATTAAGCCATTTTCAGGAAGGTGCTCTCTGAACAGGGCTGATATTCAGCCTGTACACACTGGAAGAGCAGTATGAGTTATTTACAGCCAACATCCATTCTGATGACTCAGTCGCCTGCTTTCACTGGTCAGTGCCAACGCTGTGCCATTTAAAAAATATTTCAAGTGTCACCCCTGTTTTATAGAAGAAGCATCTAATTGATATACCTCTGACTCAGTCTTTTTCTCTGCTAGCTTCTTCATTGCCTAATTTATCTGCAGATTAATGACTGACTAGCAAATCTTTCTAGAACACCATCGTCATTATATCACTCTCTTTCTTGAGAATTCATAGTCCCAAGATGAAGTTTCTTTTTTTTTAAGATTTATTTATGTATTTATTGGAGAGAGAGAGAGTGCACATGGTGAGGAGGGGCAGAGAAAAGGGGAGAGAATCCCAAGCAGACTCCCTGCCCAGCAGGGAGCCTGACTCACTGGATCTCACCACCCTGAGATTATGACCTGAGCCGAAACCAAGAGTCAGCCACTCAACCAACTGAGCCACCCAGGTGCCCCCAAAGATGAAATTTCTTAACATGATATTCACAGTCTTCTGGTTCTAACCTAGCTGTCTAATCATGTTACTCACTACTCTCATAAATAAATCTTTAATAATAACAATAGTAGTAGTAGTAATACAACCCCTTCATTTATTGAGTGCTTGCTCTGTGCCAGACATTATGCCAAGTGGTTTACATGTATCATCTCATGTAATTTTCAGAACAATCCTAAAAAGCGGCTAGTATTATCAGAACCATTTTATAGATGAGGTAACAGGTTTGAAGAAGTCACACATTGAAAGGAAGCAAATTCTAAGCATTTCTAAATAGAGATACTGTAAGTACCGGAAACAGTCTTTGCTGAATAAATGTTCCCAAAGCTTTGTCTGAGAGACTGTCTGACACTGTGACTTTTTTTCCTGTATCTCTCTCTGCCCATGTCTTCTGTGACATCACTTTGCAAAAAAGGAGGAAGTCATCTCAAAATTGATAAGAAAAATAATATAAATCAGAACTAACTGATTTCAATATTTATTGAGGGCATGTAGAAAAAAAGATTTTCATACATTGCTCATAGAAATATGAGGTGTTTCTGCTTTTTCAGAAAGCTGTTTTGGTCGGTTCTATGAAAACAAAAAAATATATATATTTTCCGGGACCCAGCATTTACAAACTGTAGGAATCTATCTGTAGAAACAAAAGCACCATGAAATACATGTAAAAAAAATTTTTTTGCAATATAGTTTATAGTGGCAAAAACTGGGAAAAAATATGTGAATGTCCATCATAGTGGGATGGTTGAATGAATTATGGTTCATAATTCTACCATGAAATCTTATGCAGACATTACAAAAGGCAAATTAAAGCTATTCAAGATGATTTTGAGGAATAAGCACAAGGAAGTGTTCAGTGAGAAATGCTATATGCAGAAAAGATTAATATAATCTTGTTTTTGTAAATAGTCACCCTGAAATGGTATGTATGTGTGTGTCTGTATCTGAAAAGGATTGTATGAGTACGGGGAAAAATCAGAAAGACAAAATGTTGGTAGCATGGATTACCTGGTGGAGGGGGCTGGGGCGGAGTTCCACTTTGGCGAGAGGGGGAAACAAGCTATTGATAAAAGGAGAAAAAAAGCACAGCAGTAAAGAAAATGATCACATTTAGGGGCGCCTGGGTGGCTCAGTTGGTTAAGTGACTGCCTTCGGCTCAGGTCATGATCCTGGAGTCCCTGGATCGAGTCCCGCATCAGGTTCCCTGCTCGGCAGGGAGTCTGCTTCTCCCTCTGACCCTCCCCCCTCTCATGTGCTCTCTCTCATTCTCTCTCTCTCAAATAAATAAATAAAATCTTTAAAAAAAAAAAAAAAAGAAAATGATCACATTTATACATCTAGGCAAAATTAAGTATGTATGGGTATGCATATAAATACATTAAATTAGAAGTAATAACATCAAGTAATAAAATAGGTGACAACAAAACTCCTATTTTAATTCCAACATACTCTGCAAACTCATCCCGACATTGTACCTATAAACAAAGAAGGTCTGATCCCACCCTTAAGACTATGACAGCAGCTGCCCTTTTTCCACAGAGAAGTCCAGCACCCCTCTCCCCCGCCCCCCGCCTCCCCATCTTAGTTTTGTGGCCACACCCATCTTCCTATTCTTGCAGAATGTTGACAGACCTGGCGAGCATCACTGTTCTCTCCACAGGCTGGATGCCCTCCGATAGTTTTGGTCTTCCCCCAGGAGGATGTTGCTCATCCTTAGGCAATCAGGTATTTAGGAACTATTAACTTGAAGATGGAGTGTTTTTTGTCTTTCCAGTTTTCATGTCCCTGCCCTGATCCCTCTAGGTCACTTTCAGCCACTTTACAACTTCACACACGTTCACATTCTGAGTAATTGATGCTCTCATTGAGATTTCCCCCTCGAATACAGAAAAGCCAAAATTCCCACCTTTGCTTCCCAGAAACACTCCAAATGCCAAAAGGTGGATCAAAACTATAGACCCAAACTCCATTTTCAGCAAAACCAAAAGAGAGCAAAAATTTCAAACTGCAAAACTGATGCAAGCCTTGGGTCCAAACAAAGGGGTGCACAAGACGCAGACAGAACCACCACATCTAAAGAGCTGGGAATTAGCCAGACACAAGTCATCCCCCCGGGAGGTGAGAGCTGGTGAAAAATCCATATCTTAGCAGTTGCCAGGACTCCCCAGCCCTAGACACCTTTGAGGAGACAGGATGAGGTTAAATAAAGAATCACATGGGTAGAGCAAAGTTGTTCTTTTGGCAGTGGGGGAGAGAAAAATCTTTGCGTTGCAAAAGGCTCTGTGGTTGTCTATCTCCATCAGGATCATGGGGAGAGAGAAAGAAACACACACACACACACACACACACAAAATATTCAAGTACACCTGGAACAAGAAATCTACATGACACAAGCTCCTTACACATCGCGGTTAGAGAAAGCACTCACCACCTTCAATGGCGAGTCGTGAAGCATATAAGGCACAGGATCCAGCCAAAGAAAAGTGACGGAAAACAATACAAAATGGTGGCAGAGAAGACACTTGTTCAGAAAAAAATGTTATTCTCAGAAAAGTAAAAACCACAACTGACTTTTCTACTACAGATTAAATAAACTTAACGATCCTATCAACTTCCAGGAGCTGGAACATAAGGCAGAACTGTACGAGCTCAGAGAAAAGATAGAATATGGGCAGTTGTCAAATATGACTTCCGTAAAAAACGTGAAAAAACCAGTAAACATTAGAGTACCACATAAATGAACATTACAGAGGTATCTATTAAATAAACTCCAACAACTGATTAAATCGGATGGTGCAGGTAAAGGAGGGGAGGAGGGACAGCGACTCTATGAAATCCGTCATTGTTTACAGGATGGAATTAACAGGTACTGTATACATTACAGTCATAGAAACAACCACTAGAACAAAAATATGTAGGCTACTAAAGATTAGTAGAAACACAAAATATAAAGCAAAAGAGGAGATGGTGAGGAAAGTTTTGAAACTAGAAAAAGACAGCATAACATAAAATAGTAGGACACACACACACTTCTCGTGTCAGTAGTTATAAATAAGCTAAATTCTGTGGGAGAAAAAAAAAAGCCTCTCAGATCTAGATCACGGAGACGTATCCTAATAAGACATATCCTGGACTTCAAAGATAAAGAATGAACCGCTGGGAAGTCACGGAGAAGAGGAAAAGAAATCATCTGGCTACAGACTTGCGCCAGCTGACAGTCAATGCTACAAGACAGCGCTGTTAACAACTATAAAACGCTCTAGGAACTAAAATGGGATCCAAAGATGTGATTTTCAGATAAAGGTTGTTCAAGGTTAAAGACCACAGCGGTAAACAGGAAGCAACACAGAAACTGGTTTTCCTGCCAGCCTTTCTTGAGGTGTCTACTAGAACAAGGATTTACAAACTATGGCCTGTGGGCCGAAACCAATGAGCTGCCTGTTTTTTAAAATCAAGTTGAGCTGGGGGCGCCTGGGTGGCTCAGTCGGTTAAGCATCTGCTTTTGGCTCACAGGTGGGATTGAGTCCCGTCTGGCTCCCTGCTCAGCGGGGAATCTGCTTCTCCCTCTCCGTCTGTTCCTCCCCCGATCATGCTTTCTCTCTCTCTCTTAAATAAATAAAATCTTTAAAAAAATAAAAGAAAATCAAGTTGTGTTGGAAGGCAGCTGCCTCCATTCATTTCCATCCTGTCTATGGCTATTTTTGTGCTCCAACAGCAGAGCGGAGTAGTTGGGACAGAGATCTTACGCCTGCTATGCCTAAAATATTGAAAACTTTGCTGGCCTCAACACTAGACTGTAAGCTCTTTAAAGGCAGGTATCTTCCCTTATTCCTGGCACTTTCCCTCGGCGTGTAGGAAATGCTCAATATATATTCGCAGAACGCATTAGTGCGTTAGTTCTCGTTCTTTCTCTCACTCACACCATTTGTCTTCTGGGTCTTCCTTTCATTCTCCAAACTGGCCCTTGGTAATAGGTAATAGAAGCATGGGAAGGGTCAACAACTTTGCGGTAGAAGTCGCCAGAAGCTACAAAGAGTTAACAGACTGACAGCGAGTGAGTCTTTCTGCAGGTTTGCATTCACTGCATTTCATGCAGCTTCAAATACTACTAAGAAAAGCTTTTATTTGTGCAATGATCTACTGATAACAGTTTACTTTCTTTTTTGTCCTTTCTCTGCCCAACTCCCATTAAAATTTGTTCTGTTATTAAAAAAAAAAGTTTTAAGGGAATAAGGGCTATATTTAGCAGGTCTAGAAATTAAACCAAAGGATTGCTTGCTAAATCAATCTTATTTCTCTCTCCTCAGAGTTTTTTTGTCCCTTTCCTTTCCCCTTCCCCTTTTTTCATGCTGGGCTAGCTTAGAACTCTAAGAAGGTTCTGAGCCCTGGGGAAAATGGATATTAACCAGGATACCAGCCTCACTTCTCCAAGAGGCAGTCCCAGTGGTGATGGAGAATATAGACTCTAGAGTCAAAAAGCTCAGTGTAGGGGCACCCGGGGCGGGGCTCAGTCGGTTAAGTGTCTGCCTTTGGCTCAGGGTCCTGGGATCAAGCCCCACATCGGGCTCCCTGCTCAGTGGGGAGCCTGCTTCTCCCTCTGCCCCTCCCCCCACCCATGCACCTGCACTCGCTCTCTCTCTCTCTCTCCTTCTCTCAAATAAATATATAAAATCTTTTTTTTAAAGCTCAGTTTGAAATCCTTCTTTGTCCCTTGCAAGCTGTGTGGCCTTGGATGTGTTACTTAACTCTCATGCCTCAGCGACCACATCTGTAAAATGTATATCCTAATAGTATGTACTTCATAGGCTTACGGGAAAATGAAATGTTTTAGTAAAGAAAAAGCACTCATACCCGGGCTTGGTACATAAGAAGCATTCACGAGTGCCAACTAGTGTTACTATTGCTGGTGCTAGCCTTCGGGGTTGCTGTTAAGGGAACAATTAACGAGGGTTTGGTGTGCACGGTGCTCTCTGCAGTAGAGCCGTAGAGAAGAGCCTGGATGAGAGGGATGTGCACGGCTCCCAGGCTCCTCACGGGAAGGGTTTTCTTTCCCTTGATCTCTGCAGGGTGGAGACTGCCTGCTCTGTGGGCCACAGTAGCTCCGCGCGCCGTGTTGGTTTCTGTACGCGGTGGTGTGGGGCCAATGTTTCTTCAGGAATTCCACTTTCAGCTGGCTGTTCAGTGAAGATGGCAAAGATGATTCCCTACTGTGCCAGGAAGAAGTAATTTCTGGTTTTTGTTATTTTTGGAAAACTTGTTGGTACGCCTCATTGCTGGTTAAATAGATAAGACTGTGGCTCGCTAGGAGATTTCCGTGCATTTGGGGGGCTTCCAGGAAGTGATGCATAATGCTGCTTTAAATATTATGTGCCTTAAGGAAGTACTTTAATGTGATTGTCGCAAATAGGAGCCGCCTTATTTCGGAGCTGGATAAAGCCGGTCATGTTATAACTGGGATTGTCTGAAAGCACGAACAATGGTAGTTTAACTCCTTTTTTTTTTAAGATTTTATTTATTTATTCGTCAGAGACAGAGAGAGCACAAATAGGGGGAGAGGCAGGCCAAGGGAGAAGCAGACTCCCTGCTAAGCAGGGAGCCTGATGCTGGACTCAATCCTAGGACTCTGGGATCATGACGAGGTGCCTAACTGCCTGAGCCATGCAGGCGTCCCAGTTTACCTGGTTTTGCCCATGCTGGAACTATAAAAGACCTCCAGTGCCTCAGGTTCAGATTGTGTATCTGCAACAATACCCAAAGATGTACTGTATATGTATTTTTTATCTTGGGATGTTCTCATGACAATAAAAAAGATTAGCTAAGAATGATCCAATCCACACTAAAATTAGAACTATGTGCCGTTGACAGTATACCAGCTTTAAAGCGCTAGAACAACACACTACAAAAGATAAATAGTAAATTCTGATGCAAACGTGAAATCTCTCTTTTCTAAGGAGAAGGTAATGGCTTTTAAACACTGAGCCCCAAGCGAGTGGCTTTTATTTTGTTTTTGTCTGGTTTGTTCTGTACGGGATGAAAGTTTTCCTCGACTCCCTTAGGGTCCCTGGCTGGGTCCAACAAGCGAACTGACAAGGACAGATTAACAGGAGAAAAGCATATTTATGTAGTAGAAATGTTACGTGACATGGAGCCCTCACAAGGAAACGAAGACCCGCCGCACTGGTTAGAGCTGCGAGTTTCTCAGCGAGGCAGGATGGAGAGCGGGCCGTTGTGGGGGAGTGTGATAGGTCAAGGACTAGGAGGTAAGCATAGTAACCTGGTGGAAACTTAGCAAAGCCCTTGGTTAGGATTCCACTAGGTGTCCCTTTGTCTTTAGAGATGAGGACGCTCCTTTCCTCTGGGTATTGAGAGGCCACCTCTCCCAGGAGCACTTTGTGACCTGTTTCAGGGAAGAAGGGCGAGAGGAGGGGGATAGATCTTCCTGCTCCTGCCATTTGCTCAGACTCCTTCAGCTTCGAATATTCAATATGTCAAGGTGTCATATTTTGGGGTATCAAGGCCTGAACCGTATCATTTCCTCTTGTCCTATCCTTGTTCTGCTGACTTTCCTCTAAGAATCCCGGTCTGCTCTGCTGACATGCCACCTTTTTTTTTTCCTCCCAGCCCCTTCCTGTTTATCACAAATTCCTTGACTTTGATGATGCACTTGCTTTATATCTCCTTTTGGCACATCTCCTACCCGCCCCGCGGTGTATCTGTAGATGTTTGGGTCCAGCGAAATTTTTTTCCTTTAAGAAAGTGAAGATTTTTCTCTCCCTCTTTTTCTCAATAACTTGTTAGTAATGGTAGCAGCGAGTAAGACAATGAAGATGATGATGTTGATGCCAACAGCATTTCCTCTCATGTAATCCCCACAACTACTCTATGAGAAAGTCTTTATGTTCTTTAACATTTAAATATAATTTATATATAAATTATATATATAAATTATATAAAGTATAATTTATTAATAATAAATATTATTTAATATTTAATGTTATTATACTCCTTTTACACATAAGGTGATTGGAGCTAAGAGAATTTAAGTCGCTTGCCCAAGATCACATCACATCATGACTCGGAGCTGGGATTGAAACCCAAATTCAACTATCTACAGAGTCCTAAATTCTAACCATCAAGATAATAAAAAGTAAATATTTGCAAATATAATTTTAAAAGATCAGGTAGGCCATGGTCTAACGCAAGTTATAATTGCTTAGAAGTGGCTACAGACTGGAAAGAACTTTAAGGATTCATCTTGCCTACTCCCTGAAACCGCTCTCCCCTACAACCAGACCATAAGTTCTTTAATAACTACTTGGAGTTCTTAAATGTTTGTCAGATTCAAGGATTGTATAGTCTTCAAATACTTTTTGCTTTCTATTCTATTTTTTATAATGGAAATAAAAAACCCAAATTTAAATTTTCATTTAATAACAGTAGTAGATAATAGACAACAGTTAATGACCCCATTATAATTTCTACTACTCTAAATCGTGCGTCAGTAGTAACATTTTTAACTCCTTGATGGTTTCCAGGATGCTGGTCTTATATGTGGGACTTGCGTGAATGAGTGCTAAAATAAGAATATTTAAAATATGCATTTCCTGGCTTCTGTGTTGTCAACATTTGGAAGAGTGGTTTATTTCCCACTACCCTTTTAATATATTTTGTATTCTGTGCATCAGTTCATAAACACAGTAGAGGCAGTTTGATTGATGGAGAGTGTAGATATGGACAGCATCTGAGACACTCAGAAAGGAAAGAAGAGTAAGTCTTGTCTTTGCTTGGGGCCTGGGGATTTTACTGAGGATGGTGGTCTGGTGCCTGAGTCTCCCCAGGCATCCAGGAACAAAGACGAGTGTTGAAGTGTTTTCCATAAGTCACTCATGTCTTGGAGGCAGGGGTCTGTGGTCTTGGAAAATGTTCATGACCACCCCGCCTGGTCACTCTTTAGATGTTGTCTATGGTGCCGGAAGACTGCAAAGAAATCAGTAACTCCTTGACCTTTACAAGGAGGACATACATATGTGTTCTATAAGGCATGTGTAAGGCGGGGGTGTAGATCTTAGTAAAAATAGAAGCAAGAAAAGAAGCAATGTTTCATGGGGTCCCTTTAGTTTCCCCATCTCAAATCCTTTCCCCAGGCCCTGTTTCCATGTTGGGAATTGGTGGTGGTGCCCACAGGGACTTCTCTTGGCCAGGCCACGGTAACATCTCTGGTTACTGCTGGTGTGTTAAGGCGCACATGTTTGTTTGTCTTGTTTTGTGTAGATAAAGGAAGGCTATTGCTAGTGGAAATCTCAGAAGCAAAAGCTGCAAAATTGGTGGGCACAGATCAAACACTTAAAAGCTGTTAGAGTGTTCACTATCTAATTCTGAAACTGTTGTGTTAGGGTAAGTTGGTCAGAGAATGGGTTAGGTCGACGCTACATCACCCGCCAACCTCAAGAAAATTTACATGTAATGTGAGGTTCACTGTGAAACACCACACAATCCCCAACCCAGTAGCTTGGCTCTTTTAGGTATTCATTTGGCTCTAAGAGGCCCAAAGGCTTAACTAAAAGAGATGGGATCCTTAAGCTAAAGTGTTGAGTGTGCCACCTTCTGGTACACCTGTTTATCTTATGTTATGTCTAAGAACTATAATCCCCAGAGCTATAAATATCTACAGGAACGGCACAATTTTACTATAAACAGCCTGCAATTACGATGGCCATCATGTGGACTATTCCAATAAGATAAGATCATTTGTGAGGTAGACTTGAAAGCAAGGGTTATCAAAACAAACAGGACGGGATAGCTATTTTAATGGGCATGCAGGAGCCTCCAAAAGATTTCAAAATTGTACAATAACTTCCTTGAAAGATTCATCTCAAAGACTACTGAAACATTAAGAAATAAAAGATACTTATGACCAAAGACTATAAGACAGGTACAAGACTGACATAACTCCTTCTGTTTCTTTCTATGCTGTATTTGAGGACTCATTCCTTAACTGCCTTTCCACTCTGAAGGACTATTAAACAGTTACCTTTTAAAATAAGACCACCCAAAGCTTCAGGTGATCCTCTTCAGCTATCCTTTACTCTTGGGTTAAAGGCTGAACCAAGGACCATAGTTAAAACATTTCCTAAACCTGGAGAGGATCCTCAGAGTTTTTGTAAGTGGATTACCTCCTGAGATTAGTGGTTTGATAGAAAAGGCAGAAAATAAAATGGGAGGCCTGTGGTCTGACTGAACTCATCATCATAGCCAAGCGCTTTGAAAGGACTTTGGAACAAGACCATAAACAAAGTCTGCCAAGTTAGTGGCCTTACGGATGCTCCCATATCTACCCTCAAAGGAAGGCCTTTGTATGGGGCCCTCCTAGGGATGATGAGACTCTGAGGATTTTTCTGGTAAACTGCTACTTTATTCCCTTAAACAGCTAAGGAAAGTAAAATTAAAATTAATGGTAAACCTTGACAAATTTTGGTAAATACTGGAGCTACACTCTTACTTCAAGCTCCACTTGGAGCTTGCAGATGGGATCCTGCGAAAATCGGCAGAAGGCAGCTAAGGGTGAGAATTCTTTTTTTTGTGATGATGGTCTATTGTAATTCTTTTTTTTTTTTTAAAGATTTTATTTATTTATTTGACAAAGAGACACAGCCAGAGAAGGAACATAAGCAGGGGGAGTGGGAGAGGGAGAAGCAGGCTTCCTATGGAGCAGGGAGCCCAATGCGGGGCTCAATCCCAGGACCCTGGGATCATGACCTGAGCCGAAGGCAGACGCTTAACCGACTGAGCCACCCAGGAGCCCCAAGGGTGAGAATTCTTATGAAAGTCAGCTCTCCCACGTCTCTGTAGTACCCAAGGGAGAGAGAGAAGAACATTTTTGCACCTTCTTTGGGGATACCTCCTGAGTCCACGGGGTTCAATGCTTCCAGTGATGCTTACTGTTTGTCCTGGCTGAAACCTGACAGGATATTTAGAAGTATTTTTCAAGTAGTTCTGTGGTTAGAAGTTGGCCAAATTAGAAGCTGATACGTAAAGCCTGATGGGAACGTTTCTAAAGGCCTTCTCCACTAAGTTAAATTGAAACTGTGTATCCAGAGGAAACGAAAAACCCTTTGAAGCTTTTGTGTAAAACCTTCCAAAGACAAACAGCTCTAAATCCAGAACACAGACATGTTTTGATTTCTATTTTAGTTGGAAATCTTTCCCTGATATAAAAAAGCAAATTGAAGGTAATGTGGTTGGATGGGTGGATTAACCTGTGATGTCATTTAAGTTGTGACCCAATTCCTTGAGAAATTAAAATCAACTCTCCTTATTGTACAGATCTTGGCAAAACCAGAAATGTGTCTTCAGAAATAATTCAAAGTCCGCCTATCCTTTTTATCGATTCCCAAACCTCCCCCATTTATCTAAGTATTTTAAAAATTCTGGCCTTAGGGAACAAAAGTCTTCCTTGAGGAGCTTGAATTTTTCCCCTGTGCCCTTGAGAGGTAAATGTTTTACCTGGTTTTCTCCATGAACTCTTATCTAGACCATTCGCAAGAAAAAGATGTTGGGTGGGGGAAGATTTTTAAAAATGCAAACCTGTTGGTAGCTCCCTTGCCCAAAATCTGGTCCACAGCTTCCACAGCTTCTATGAGATTACTTGTTTGCATCTGTATGTTTGTGTTTATACATGTGCTGTAGATGCCCAGTACTTTCTATCTTTGGATAGTATTAATTTATAAAATTAATTTGTAAAAAGAGTTCTACTTAATTGGTATAAAGAAAATTAAGTGCTTACATGAATTAAGTATTCCTGAAACTCTCAAAAACAATGGAAACTAACCCAAATATTTTTCAAGTTCACATGATCTGAGATTACCTTTGGTAAATAAAAGCCAGTTTAAGTTTTTTGGTTCTGTTTTATTTTTGGTTTAATCAAAACAGCCATGTCTTCAGAGTTATCAGCATTAAATGTAAGACTTCTATTCTGGGCTTACTAAGGTTTAAATAAGTTCATGTCATCTTTTACAAAATTTGTGAGCAAAAAAATCCTCAGAATAGCTTGGGATGATGGCTGACTTTGTCTAATGTCTCATGAAGTGTTGCTCAGTAATTGAAAAATAATTGTTAAGAACAAGTGAATTAAATAGATGTAAGGATCTATGTAATAAGAGTTAAAGAGTTAAAGGATAAGAGTTTTCTAGGTGAATTTTTCAGCAATAATTATGTCTTACGTTGTGCCTACTTAAAAATAGTTTCCAAAATCTTTTTGGTTACCTGAAACTTAAAATTTTGCTGAATTAAGTCAAATAATGAGTTAAGTTCATTTCCAAATAAGATAAAATATTAATTACTGAAAGATTAGCTACCGAACATAGGTTTACCTGCTTTTGGCTTCACATTACAAAGGAACTAAAGATACTTGGATCTGTTAGTAAAGGTGTTTTGTGCTGCACTGGAAAATTGTGCTTAAGGAAGCATATGCTTCTAGAAATTAGGAAATGTATTCATAAATTTGCCGATCTAAAGAATGCTGGTGTAACAGCTCACAGTTATTAACTTCTTTATTTTCACTAAAATTTAAGGTTTTTAAGAGTTAAAAATTTTAAAATTTGTGAACTACTAGAAATAATAAGGAAAACATCTTTGTATGCAAGGAAAGTAGGATGTGTGTTTTTCGTAAAAGAAAGTATGAAGAATGAAAATGCATTTTTGTTGAGGGAAAAGAAAGTAATTTTGTCATAAAAGTGAGGCTGGTTATTTCAGCATAGGAAAGGGGAAAAACAGGACAAAATCTTAATGTAAAAAAGAAGCTTGTAGAAGGTTTGTTGCAAAAGGAATCTTGAGAAAAGAATTTTATGCACGGTCAAGCTGGCTAAGATGAAAATAAATGTATTTGAGTAGCAAAAATGAGTTTTTATATCAAATGTAAACCGATCCAACTTTCTCGGGAAGATGGCGGCTGTGTCAGTCTACGAGAGGCCGGTTGGAGGTTTCTCTTTTGATAACTGTCGCAGAAATGCCGTCTTGGAAGCCGATTTTGCGAAGAAAGGGTACAGGCTTCCAGCGGCCCGGAAAACTGGCACGACCATCGCGGGGGTGGTCTATAAGGATGGCATAGTTCTTGGAGCAGATACAAGGGCAACTGAAGGGATGGTTGTTGCGGACAAGAACTGTTCAAAAATATACTTCATATCTCCTAACATTTATTGCTGTGGTGCTGGGACAGCTGCAGACACAGACATGACAACCCAGCTCATTTCTTCCAATTTGGAGCTCCACTCCCTCTCCACTGGCCGCCTTCCCAGAGTTGTGACAGCCAATCGGATGCTGAAGCAGATGCTTTTCAGGTATCAAGGTTACATTGGTGCAGCCCTAGTTTTGGGGGGAGTAGATGTTACTGGACCTCACCTCTACAGCATCTATCCTCATGGATCAACTGATAAGTTGCCTTATGTCACCATGGGTTCTGGCTCCTTGGCAGCAATGGCTGTGTTTGAAGATAAGTTTAGGCCAGATATGGAGGAGGAGGAAGCCAAGAAGCTGGTGAGTGAAGCCATTGCAGCTGGCATCTTCAACGACCTGGGATCTGGAAGTAACATTGATCTCTGTGTCATCAGCAAGAGCAAGCTGGACTTCCTCCGCCCGTACTCAGTGCCCAACAAGAAGGGGACTAGGTTTGGCCGGTACAGGTGTGAGAAAGGGACCACTGCAGTCCTCACTGAAAAAGTCACCGCCCTGGAAATCGAGGTGCTGGAAGAAACAGTTCAAACAATGGACACTTCCTGAATGGTGTCCATGGAGTACCTGGGCTTCGAGCAGGATGGGAATCACCCTGATGGGCTGATTCGTGCTCTACAGGATGGGGGGTGGGGGGCAGTGGCGGCTCCCCCATAAGACCTTCATTTGGCGCAGTGTCTGCTGAATGAGACCCAATAAAAAAATGAAAACCGGATTGAAAAAAAAAAAAAAAATGTAAACCGATCCAATATTAGAATTTGGTTTTCTCTCTGTTAAAAGGACAAAAATTCTTCTTAACTATTGATCTGCTCTTGATAAGCAATTGTAAAAGACTTTTCTTTACCTTTTAAGTAATCTGCCTAGAAAACAAAGATTTTGTGTCTTATCAAAATAATTTCCTATATTCCATGTTGTCCTTATTAGGTCTTTGATTACTTAAGAAAACTGAGTCTTGTCTATTAAAACAGCTGTTTTCTTTCATTTTTTACAGCTACGTAACTTTCTCTGATTGCCTGTGAAGTCTCTAATTATCACATTGGTTAAATGGATAACTAAGTATTGTTTCACAGTGACCCATGATCTTATTTGACCAAGTGTTTCAAAACCTTTTGATATTTTTGACAAAATTGCCAAATATCTAGTTCTAAGTGAAGTCTTTTTGGCCTGGAAGTAACTTTGGGATTTTTTTTACCAGAGGGCCCCTGGAAAATCACAAAAGATTTGTTATCTCTCCCTATAAAAAGAGAAATATTAAACTAATTAGGCATATTTGATAGGTTAAATTACATGGGGAGCATCATCAAAAAAGAAGTAATACTAAGCCTTCTTTATGTTGTATTTGTAGAGGTATACATTATAGATTTTCCAGAAATTGTTTGAAATTCCTGGAAGTCTGATATGCCCTGATAGAATGTTATCAGTCATGATTCCAGTTATTATTTTAAAATCTTGTATATCATAACAATGACTATAATTCCTTATCAAAGGAACACTCATCAGATCTTTAACAATGGACACTTTTCAGCCTTTGTCATTTAATGAGAGTTATTATTTTACTCAGATACTTTTGCAAAATGTTCCCGCAAAAGTGTTTCATCTCTGAGGAGATTCATGGAAAGGGCTTTGACAAGTACAAGTTTCCAGTAACTTTGAGATCATAAAAATGAACTGGGTAAGAATTTCCAGAACTAATGGGAAAGTTGGATCCAAGCAAGACAAGTGTTCATTATATGGGACTGAATGAAGGGAGGATGATGATTATAATTTTTTATGACTTTTTGATTGAAATATTGCTGGTTCCTTAATGTTGGGTTCCCCCCCTCCTCAGATTTAAGGAAACCTTTTCTCCTAAAGTATCTATGACTTCCAGCGAGTTGGGAAAGTATACCTTTGTAAACAAAGATGAAACATTCACTTTTTCTCCCTACCTGATCCCTTCAGAATTCAGAAACTCTTAAGTACTCTTTTCATGGTGATGTAGTTAATTATTTGCATAAGTTAAATAAGAATCTATTCTCCTTGTAATAGGACACATTGGCTACATTGCCAAGGCTTTGACTGGAATGTCATATTTGAGAGAGATGTGTATAGACTCGGACTGACCAGATAGCTTGTTAAACTGGTGGAAAAATCAGCCTACTCTCTTGCTTATAGAGTTCCTGGCAGCCTTAGTAGGCGAGTAAGGAGTATCATTTCCTGGCAGGCCAGGGAACCTCAGGATATTTGGGGGGACCACAGGAAGAGAGGAATTTACCCAAACTGTAGGTATTGCAAATAAAATCTAACAGCAAGTCCTTGGCTTGGCTTCTTGGCCTCAGAGGTTTTTAAGAGTTCAATATGAGGTGCCTTATGAAAAGTTATAGCAAAGCAGTCTTAAAAAGAGCTTATGTCACTATTCTTATTGCACTTCTGTAAATAATCTGGTCAAATTTAATGCAAGCAAATTAGTTTTACTGTGATTATCTTGGTTTAAAAAATGGAGAGACATAGAAAAATTATGTATGCACCATATGGATATTAGATTCTAGCCCTGTTAATTGTCTTTGAGGGATTGTTATATACCTGTGAACTCGACTAGATTATGAATTCTCCTAGTTTCCTCAAGTATCTGGCTACAACTCTCCAAACTAACATTTCCAATTTTCTCCCACCCTTCTGATTTGGAGTCACTAAGAACAAAGTCTGTCCTTTAACCTTCTTGGAAGGGACTATACAAGTCCTCCTCACTACCCAGATGGCAGCCAAATTTCAGGGACTTGGACTTCAGGGTCCACATCTCCCAATTAAAAAAGGCTCTTTCAGAGTCCAGGAACTGGAATGTCAGTTCCAGCTGCAGTGTTCAAAATCAAACTGATGAGGAAGAGAATGTAGACTGCTTCCACCCAAGACACTGGATCAACACTTATTAATTAGTTTAATTAGACGTGAAACGCTTTCTTCTTTTCTTTTCTTTCCTTTAATCTGGTATTGGCCGGGAAGAGAACACCATCATCTGTATCTCCTAGGCCATTGCAAAGGGGGGTAACCCTGCAGACTGCTGGATTTGTCATCAAAAGCTCTGACCTGTCCATGATGCTAGAAGGAGTGCTACCTTAGCAGGAGTGGTTTGTGCCCTGACAGGACTAATCTTTGTCTGGGGTGGTTATCATCCTCCTTGGGCCTATGGATGCCCAGATAGCTGGCAGATAGCTAGGCAGTGCCCCTAGCTGTTAATGGATGGACACCTCACTGGTTGATTCCCCTGAATTTACATTGTCAAGTTAGAAAGGACCTACCTGGATGCTTTCATCATTCAGGATTTGCTTCCTTTGGAGGTCCCTGTTTCCCCCAGTTAGGAGTGAACATGAGTGAGGCTATGATCAAGAAACTGTCCTTAACTCTGGAAAGTATTGCAGAATCTGTGCCATAGCAATAGCTGCCAACAAAGATCCTTAGACTCGCTGGCCAAAGTTGTTCTTGCTAATAGGATAGCCTTTAATTATCTTTTAGCTGAGCAGTGAGGTATCTGTGCTGTGGTCAACACCACAGGCTGTACCCGGATTAGCTCTTCTGGGGAAGTTGAAACTCAGCTAAATAAGATCACTGAACAAGTCACTTGACAAGTGTCTTCCTTTGACTTATTTGATTCTGACTGGTTTAGGTCTTGGGGACCACAGCTCTGAAGTGCACTCCAGACATTGGGAATTATCCTGCTTACAAGGATCAGAGTGGTCTCCTTGGCATGCTGTATTCTCTCCAAAGCTTTAAATGCCTGTTTGCAGCCACTGACCACCAAGCAGATCTCCCTAAGACTGGACTGTCAAAGAAGAAGCAAAGAGAATGACCAGCTTAACATGTGAACCTGAAGTCATGATCTTTAACCACTGCAGAGATTTAACAAAAAACATCGTGACCTGTGAATAACACACAAGATCAAAAAAAATTGTAAGACCTCCAGTATGGTAGCTAAGTGTGGTGCTAATGCTTTGCATTTTGATCCCATCTCTCAGTTAAGCTTAGAGTCTGATCAAAAGGGGGAATTGTTAAAAAAAAAAAAAAAAAAAAGGAGGAGAAAGAGAGAGAGACAGAGACAATATGCCCAAAGTGGAGTCACTTGTGCTAAGCTCACGTCATCAAACCAAGACTTAATACCTAACCTAATTGTAGTTTCAGCCTCTCCCAACCATGTGACTCTTAACCAGTCCATCTGGAATTTCCTGATCAGCACTAGTGAGGTAATCTGCCTGATAAACCCCCACCATCCCCTAAAAGGTGACCTTGCCTGAAACAATCAACTCTCTATCAGTAACTTCCATGTCCTGCCCCTGCTGCCTATAGAAGTCTTCCATTTTGTACAACTCCTTGGAGTTCCTTCTTATTTGCCAGATGGGATGCTCCTCGATTCATGACTCATTGAAAATAACCCAATTAGATCTTTAAATTTACTTAGTTGAATTTTGTTTTTTAACAAGCTAAAGACTAAAGATGTCTGTGTTTGTGGGGGAGAAGGCCAGGTATAGAAGGGTACCAGGAAAAGCATAGTCAATGAGGAAAAGGTTTGTTATGCAGATTTCAGTTAGATTTTTCCACTGATAATAGTTCCTTGTGACTTAGAGTCATCCTTTTCTTGCAGTTAGGGAGACTCTTACAAATGGAGATTTCCTTTATAAATGTAAATTTCCCTTAAAAAGGTAACTCTGCCATGTTTTCAGAGCTCCTTCTGTGTCTGCAGTTTTTCAAAAATAATCAGCTCAAAATAATCCTTATGTCAAAGAGGAAATATTTTAGGGTGGCAGTTCTGCTTCTGCTACCTTCAATTCATAAGTGGAATCATATAGTATGGATTTTTGTGTGTGTGTGTGGCTTTTTCCATTTATTAAATTTGTAAGATTCATCTATGTCGTCCTGGGTAGAAATAGTTTGTTCTTTCTCTTGCTGAGTAGTCTGCTACTCATAATATACCATTATGCGTATATTTCAACCATATCATTCTATTGGTGATGGACAATTGGTTTATTCCCAATTTTTATCTCTTTGGAATAAAGCTGCTATTAAGCATTATGGTATAAGTCTTCTGGTGGACATGTACACTCATTTCTCTAGGGTATATAGATACATATTCAAAGTTGAAACTGCTGGGTCATAGTAGTATTTATAGGTAGAACCACCAAACAGTTTTCCAAACTGATCCTGCCAATTGACACTCCCACCCACAGTGATCAGAGTTCCATTTTCCTAGATCCTCACCAACACATGGTATTCTTTGAATAAATATAAAGGCTATTATTAATTTTTTCAATCTTTCATTCACTCTTAATAAAAAATATTCATTGAGCCCTTACAGTATAGCAGACATTACAGTTTAGTGGTACGATATGGTATGGTATGGTATGATATAGTATAGTATAGTGTAGTGTACTGTAGTGTATAGGATGGTATTGTATAGCCCTTAGAGTAAAGCAGTGTGTGCTATGGACAAGACATTGTTTCTGTTGTCACAGACCTTGTACTCAAGTTAGGGGCCCAAAGACTGGTACAACACATATTATATACACATGTACAATAGAGCCAGCCTTTTCAATGGAGAAGATTATTGGTTCATGTACCTGGCATCCAAAGTCAACAAAGGCTCCCTGATTGGTTGATCCAGCAACTTGGTGGTAGCACCAAGGTCTCAGTTTCTTTCCAGGTCCCCACTAGAAAGAAAAGGTGTCATTTTCTTCCTAAGCCTGGTTCTCCTCATGGTCTAAAGTTGGCTGTCATAGGCATTGTGGCTTTGGGGCTTCTGTTCAGTTCTGGTGCCGTGTAGAGGGTTTATGTCCCAGCATTCCAGGTCCGGAGATCAATGCTGATTACATAAGTCACATGCTATATTTAAACCAACTAGGAACCACTATTTGAGTAAGGGGAGGATTGAGCTTACTCTGGGGGAAAAAAAAAAAGATATAAGAAGAGAGTTGCCTACCCAAATAAAATCTGGGTGCTATTAAAAAGGGAAAGATTGGATATGTATTGGGTGGGGAATCAACTGTGTCCATTATAAGCAAGAAGCCTTGACTTCTGATTTTCTGGACTTTGAGACACCACTTGCCCAGGTTCTAGACCAGCACTAGGGATTCTGATTCAGCAGATCTGCATTTCAACACCTCTCCCCTGTTGATTCTGGAAATGAACCACTTTTGAGAACCACAAGAATATTTGACTTTAGAAAAATCAAAAAAACAATGTTTATGAATTCTTTTCCCTAATAGCAATAGTGCATGTTCATAACATAAAATTTAGAAAATATAGAAAAGATAATGACAGATTCAGAAGGATTTTTCCCCTGTATTTCCTGAATAGGGATAGTGTTTGTTAAGTGGATGTACTGAACATGAGCTTTGAAAAATCTATTGTGTTCCTTTCTGTTGAATGCTTTACATTTCATTAGAATTCTTCTACATCTTCAGAGCAATTTTAGGATCCTTGCCAACAGCTAATGGTCCTGCTGTACTGTTAGCACATGGGGGCAGAGGAGCTTTGTCATGTCATCATCAAGACTGGCTTTATGGAGAGAGTCATTAATCAAGGCAAGCAGGGCACTTCACAAATATCCAGGCCTGGAGAAGATGACCATGTCAATTGAAGACACTTGTACCTGGGAGAATCTGAATGTGACTCAGCCTTCCCTGCAAACAACTGGGCTTCAGAAATGGCATTACCAGAAGGACTCCCTGTGGTTCAGGCTTTATCTTTTCATTTTGCCTGCTTTGCTGAAGGTAAGCTTCTTCTTCTTCTTTTTTTTTAAATTTATTTATTCATGAGAGATAGAGAGAGAGAGAGAGAGAAGCAGAGGGAGAAGCAGGCTCCCAAGGAGCAGGGAGCCTGATCCAGGACTTGATCCCAGGACCCTGGGTTCATGACCTGAGCCAAAGGCAGACGCTTAACCATCTGAGCCACCCAGGTGCCCTGAAGGTAAGCTTCTTGTCCCACACCTGTAGGTTCAATTGCATACCTGACCTTTAGGCTACAGGGACATTTGCCACTCCCAGCTCTGTGGACAACCCACTACTCTTGTCTTTCCATTACCATGTTCACACCCTATTGGAAGGGAGTTTAATAAATACAGCGAATAATCTGTAGATATGTTGGGTTTTCAAATGAGCAGACAATGGTAACCTAAATGCTCCAAAGTGGGGCACCTCGGTGGCACAGTTGCTTAAGTGTCTGACTCTTGGTTTTGGCTCAGGTCATGATCTCAGGGTTCTGAGACTGAGCCCCACATCAGTCTCTGCACTCATTATGCAGTCTGATTCTTCCCCCTCCCACTCCCGCTCCCTCACCCTTTGCTCCACCCCCACCCATGCATGTACTCTTTTCCTCTCTCAAGTAAGTAAGTAAATAAATAAGTAAATAAAATCTTTAAAAAAATGTTTAAAGTTCTACAACCTTCAAAATCTCCTAAGAAAGATTTTTTAGAAGTCGTTTTACAGCCCCTACAAATTATATTCATAGAGTAGATCTTCTTTTCTTCTTTTTATCCATTTTGTTTGTGCCATGGATTCTTTTGAGAATCTTAGGAAAGGTATGGATCCTTTGCCTAGCAAGATAGATAGATAGATAGATAGATAGATAGATAGATAGATAGATGATAGATAGATAGATAGATGATAGATAGATAGAAAATACTTTCAATGTATTTTTTGGCCTATCTCTGGGCAGATTAATGGAGCCCAAGTTGAGAAATGTAACCCTTGGATGGATGGTTAAAAGAGTGGACTCCTGTGTTAGGCAACCATAATTTATTTATTTGCCTACTGTGCTACTTGTATGATCTTCAGCAAGCTACTTAATCTCTCTGTTCCTCAGTGTCATTGCCTACGAAATGGGGATAATATGAGAACCTACTTCTTAAAGCTATTGTGAGCAATAAATGAGACAAAGATACAATCTGCTGTAGAGGATAGTGCTAGAGATAGATATAAGGAGTAGGGAGGAACTGGATTTGAAACTCACTATAATACTTGATCTCATTCACTGGTTTTGATGCTAGCAGGCTGGGTCCGAGGACTTAAGTTGGTCCCACAGGACAAGCAAAGAGGGTTCCTGGCTATGCCTAGGATGAAATCAAACGTGAGCCAGCCAGAGGTGAAAGCAGAGTTTATTGAAGGTATAGAAAGTGTAGCTACAGACAGAGAGTCTGGGAGACTCAGAAAAGAAAGGAGAGAGTCTCATCTATATTTGAGGTCTAGAGTTTTTATTGAGGACAGTGGTCTAGTGCACGTGTCTTCTCAGACATCCAGGAACTGATTAGAACAAAGACAAGGGCTTAGGTGTTATTCCTTGGAGCCAGGGGGTCTTGGCGTCAAGATGTCTAGTGCTGGTGAACCAAAACACACATATGATGGCTTTGTCCAGTCATTCTCAGCTGGTCCTTCCTTAGATGTGATCTATTCTAAAGAAATCATTAACTCCTTTTCCCTTACAAGGAGGATGCACACTATTTGCATTCGAGGCACGTGTAAAGTAGGGTGGGGTGCAGGTCCTAGCAAGAATAGAAGCAGGAAAAGGAGCAAAAAGCAGATTTTTATGGAGTCCTTCAGTTTCCCCACCTCAGCTTAAATGAAGTTGTTGCAGACACTGTTCACTAGATCACATAGCATCCCCTTTAGACAAAGTTTGGTTTAACTGCTTTGCAATTAGGGAACAACTGAAGGGTTTTAAGTAGGGGAGTGGTTTGTTCAGATGTTTATTATTTCATTTCCTGTGCATTAGGTGTGCAGACATTGTACAAAATGGAAACAGAGAGGCCACCTGGGGGAAGAGAGCCCTAATCCAGGGAGATACTTTGGGCATACACCATGGGATACATTAGGGGACATGAGCAAGAATGTTAAAGAAAGAGCTACATCACTGATTGATAGGGAAGGTGAAGGAGAGAAAGGTGTAGAGGATACTGCTGAAGTTTCTGTCTCAGGTACGTGTATGGTTTCGTACCATTTAGCGCCATTGGTCCAGATAGGTGCAGGTTTCTGTTGGTTTTTATTCTGATTTAGTAGAATAATAATAACAATAAACTTGGCTTTGAATGCCTGAGTTTGAGAGATCTATGGATGTTAACTTAGAGATGCCCGGAGGGGACTGGACATATGAAGGGGGTTGGAGTGAGTTTATGTGTGGGAGTTATCCACATAAGGCAGTACTTAAAGCCTTTGAGAACTTGGAGCAGGAAAATAGGAACAGGAGGGGAGGCTAGAAACACATCAGCATTTGTTGGGCAAAGCAGAGCCATTAGTAAAAGCCGAAGTCAGCCACAGGCAAGGAGGAAAATGATGATTTGGGTCACAGACTCCAAAACCAGGAAGAGAAGAAGGGCGCATTCAGTAAAATCACATGACTCTAAATGGTCATGTGATCTCAGGACTAGAAGGCACTCCATGTTTGGTTTCACTAGCATGCTGGGGAAACCTCACCATCCTGAGCTGACAATAGAGAGGGGTTCAGGACATGAAAATCTTGGACGCAGATGACTTTCTTGGTCTTCAGATTCACAAACCAAGGTGGGGTGGTACCCAGAGAAAAATTTGGGGAAGGGAGTGTTCAGGGATGAGGAAAATTTTTAATGGCTTGGATTTTTCCTGATGATTTCGCCTACTATTAATGTGGCTGGCTGTCGTCTTCCCAGCTCGAAGGACTTCCAGTATAAACATTGACTTTTTTCCCAAAGGGCTCACAGTCATCTGCTACTGTGTTGAGTGGCTCTCCAGCATCCATTTCTCAGAGATATATGAACACGACTCCCTGGAGCTGTGCAAGGCAGCCACTGTGGCTATGACTCCTAATTAGCTGAAGTCCATCAGCCTGTCCCCTGCTCTGGCCACAGGGATGGTTAGGGGGTGGGCACATGTCTCAAGTCAGGCTAATCCGAGCTAGAGACATTTAATTTCAAGAGTTATTTCAACTCTCAGGGTTGTAGACCTAATTATTTCCAGATTTGTGCCAGGAAACATATACCCTAAATGCTATTTACAGTCACTTTGTGACCATGAAGGTGGGAAACCCACTGAGGAGCTGGAGAACGGAGGGAGAGAAAGCAGGCCCTGTCGACACTGAGCCTACACATCTACCCTCCTGCTGCCTTCCTCCGGACACTGAGCTAGAACATTCCTTCCATTGTTTAGGCTGGTTGCAATTGGGTTGTTTCTTATATGTAACTAAACACATTCTGTCCAATGAGCCCTTCCATTTCTTTGAGCACAATTTTAGAAATAAAAATTCAATATCCACTTCTTTTTTTTTTTACTCTGCAGTTTATAGGGATATTTCGCATCCATGATCTCATTTGATCCTGACAAAGACTGTGCATTTTATAACTGAATGTCTTTAGCGGACAGTGGAGAACTAGAATTCACATCTCTGGCTCTTATTTCATTACATCACTGTGTAAATCCATTTTAAATACAGTCAGCTGAATATTGAATTAGTAGTTTCTTATTTTGCTGCTAGTTCTGCATCCATGATATGTTTATATTTTTCTGTATTATTCTAAATCACTGAAGCCCTTTACAAAGGCTGTGGCCTTTAGTGAATAATCCATGCCTTTGTATGAAAAGGCATCAAATATTAATGAGTTAGGAAAAAAAAAGTCACAAAGCTTCTTTAAATGCTTTTACGCAAACAAGCTCAGATGGGTTATATCCTCGGGTCCTGAAGGAACTTGCAGGCTTTACCTTACATTTTAAGATTATTGTTGTCATCATTGTCTTTACTTTTGAAAATTTTTGGAGAATGGGAGAGGAACAAGAAAGGTAAAGCTGGGGAAAATAAGACCTGGTTTTCAAAAGGGAAGTGCAAGGAATTACATACTTAACTGTTGAAATAAAAAATGTAAAACAATTCTAGAGAATAACCAAGAAGTGGGGGTTTATGGGAACTTGGCACAGAATTTGACAATTACTGATATGAATCCAGTCAGGCTAACTTGGTCACTGATACTAAGTCAATCATATCAATAGCAGTAACTTTTAAAAAAGGTATTTATTTATTTGAGAGAGAGAAAGTTGCCAGTGGGGGGAGGGGAAGAAGGAGGGAATCATCAAGCAGAGTCTTCGCTGAGTGGGGAGCCCAATGTGAGGCTTGATCTCACAACCCATGAGATCATGATTTGAACCCAAACCAAGAGTCAGATGCTTAACCAAGTGAGCCACCGGGGTGCCTCAGTAACAATAACTTTTTAACTATATGGTTACTGTTCTTTTTTTAAATTGAAGTTTAGGTGACATACATACTATATTAGTTTCAGATGTACAACATAGTGATTCAACATTTATGTACATTACGAAGTGATTGTTATTGTTTGAATAGCTCAAAGGCATTTCACATTCTGTGATTTCAACCAAAGTTTTGACAGTCTCCTCTGATGGGCTTTTCAGTTAAGATGATCAAGTAAAGGCTATAAGATCAGAGGGTTCAATAGATTTACAAGTAGTTTTTTAAAACATACCCAATGAATGATTGCACACATGTGTGTGTCTCAACTGCCCAGGAAGGCATTTGATTATACACTTCAACTGATGGCATGCTGTTTGCTTTAGTCCATGCAAAGCTCTTTGATTTGATTTGATTTCATTGGTTATATCCCTTTCACGCCAACTCCCAGCACCATTTCACCCCTTAGACACTCATTCTGGCATATTTAATAGATGAACTTCCTACCTTCTTCATATGTGTATTTAGATATTGGTGTAGCTTTGAAAATGTATGGTGCTGTGTGTATTTATTTAAATTTATATGAATGTAACGGAGATATAAATAAAATTCTTTCTTTTTTTTTCTCCATTCAATGTTGTTTTTAAGAACTATTTATGTGCTCTTGGTAGATCTAGTTTATTGCTCCTGACGATGAGAGTTTTCATAGCATTCTATCACATGCACTTGTCACCTTTTACTCACGTATTCTTCTAGAGATGAATCTTGCTTTCACAAATGATGCTGGAATAAACATCCCTGTGCATGTCTCCTCGTGGATCTGTATGGCAGGTTCTCTGGAGTATATACCCAGAAATGAATAACACCAAATTGTTCATCACATTATCTTAACGAGGTAATACTTCCATGATCCGTCTATGAGGATTCCTTTCTCTCATAACCTCTATGCATTTGATATTAGCCAGCTTTCTATTACTGTCAATACTATTGGCATAAAATTGGATCTTCTTATTATCTTTTAACATTTCTCTGATTAATAGTGAGATTGAGTATCTCTGCATTTTTCTCTAAGCCATTTGTGTATCTCAGTTTTTGAAGTTCTGAATCATTGTTATGGACAGAATGTTTATGTCCCCCCAGAATTCATGTTGAAAGCTAATCCCCAATGTGACGGTATTTGGAGGTGGAGACTTTGGGAGATAATGAGGTCATAACCGTTCACAACCCTCACAAATGGGATTAGTGGCCTTACAAGAGGTCAGCGAGCTAACTTGTTCTCTTTCCACCATGTGAAGATACAACCCGGAGGAAGGTTCTCACCAGAGCCTGACCACTCCAGCACCCTGATCCCAGACTTCCAGCCTCCAGAATTGAGAGAAATAAATTTCTGTTGTTTATGAGTTACTGTGGCACTTTGTTATAGCAGCCTGAACTAAGACACATGTCCTTAGCCCATTTTTCTTTTCTTTCTTTTGCTGATTTTCAAAAATTCCCTACTAGTTCTAGGTATTAATCTCCTGTGGGTTATGGATGACTCCGATATCCTCTCACTCTGTCACCTGTCTGACAATTTTGTGTCCTTTGTTAGAGAAATTTCTCTAATTTTGATGTGGCCAAATCAATCAATTTTCCCTCTTATGTTTTAGTACTTTTTGGATCATGTATTGTGTAAGACTGTTGAATCACAGACCTGTACCTCTGAAACAAATAATATATGTTAAAAAAAAGAAGAAGACAGTAGGAAGGGAAAAATGAAGGGAGGGGGGAATTAGAGGGGGAGATGAACCATGAGAGACTATGGACTCTGAGAAACAAACTGAGGGTTCTAGAGGGGAGGGGGTGGAGGGATGGGTTAGCCTGGTGATGAGTATTAAAGAAGGCACGTATTGAATGGAGCACTGGGTGTTATACGCAAACAATGAATCATGGAACACTACATCAAAAACGAATGATATAATGTATGGTGATTAACATAACATAATTAAAAAAATAAAAGAATCTTCAAATTGCAAAAAAAGAAAAAAAAAAAAAGAAATCCTTTCCCACCCCAAGTCCTCAGAGATATTTTCATATATTTTCTATTCTTACATTTATGGTTTTATCTCCTTTAATTTAGGTCTCTAATATACTTGGAGTCTTGTATATGTTGTATATGGGTTTCAGCTTCATTTTTCTCCAACTGGTGAGCCAATTTTCTTAACTACACTTACTAAATAATCCAATCATTTCCTTGCTAATTTGGGATGCCACCTCTTTTGTATACACACACACACACACACACACACACACACACCTGAAAATCTACATATACATCTTTGGTTTCATTTTTTAGACTCTGCTATATTTCATTGATCTGTTTTTCTCTTCTTGAGCTAGTAACACATCTTAATAGTGTGGTTTTGTACTATGTCTTGCTTGCTGTTGGGGTAAGTCAGCCGTTTGTGTATTTGTTTATAAAGATTGTCTCAGCTTTTTGTAGAAATTTCTTTCATAAATTTTAAAATTCAGTTTGTCAACCTTTTTCAAAAATACTACAGAATACTAAAATTAATTCAAAATAGACCATAAAAGTCAAATTAAAAGCTAAAATAAAAATAAAATCTCTTGCATATCAAAGACACCAATAAGAAAATTAATAGATAAGCCACAGACTGGGAGAAAATATTCACAAAATAGATATCTGACAAAGGGCTTGTATTTAGGATATATAATGAATGTCTAAAATTTAATAATAAAAGGTAAACAATCTTAAAAATGGGCAAAAATTTGAATAGACATATCACAAAAGAAGATACTAAATTGCCAATAAGCTCAAGGAAAAATGTTCAACATAATTATTTACCAGAGAAATGCAAATAGAAACCCCAATAAGATACAATTACACACCCACCAGAACAAATAAAATTAAAATAACTGACCATAACAAATGTTGGCAAGGACATGGAGCAACCACAGATTGTTGGTGGGAGTGTAAAACAACCATTTTGGAAAAGATCTGAGAATTTCTTACAAAACTAAACTCTTAACTAAACATAATCTTATGACACAAACATTTCACTCCTTGGTATTTACCCAAGAGAAATGAAACATGTTCACACGAGATTTATATAAGAATGTTTGGTTTTGGACATAATAGCCCCAAACTGGAAACAGCCCCCATCAATAAGAGAATGAATAAGCAAACTGTGGTATAATCATACAATGGAATGCTATTCAACAATAAAAAGAAATAGACTACTGATACAGGCAACAACATGATGATTCTGAGAACAAAGGGATGTATGTTGCATGGTTCTATTTATATGAAGTTCTACAACAGGCAAGTTTTTTTTGTTTGTTTGTTTTGTAGGGAAAAAATGAGAACAGTTGTTGACTATAGTGGGGGGCAGGGGTTGACCAGGAAGGGTGGTGTTCTATATCTTCCTAATGATCTGGTTATAAATGTGTATATATTTGTCAAAGTCAGTGCGTGTGCATTTAAGATTTGTGTATTCATTGCATGCATAAAATGTAATCATGTGCATTTTACCTTGAAAGGAAAAAAAAACTAGAAGGAGATATTGAACTTTAGTTAATGTATGCCCTTGAACATATTAAGAGGGGAAGTGCACTGATGTTTGCAATATACTTGAAATGGATCCCACAACTAAGATGGGTTGATGGATGGTGATAGATGGATAGACGTGTGTTAAAGAAATTCTAGTGGAATATTAGTAGTAGAATCAAGGTGGAGGGTATATGGGTGTTTGCTATACATTTTTTTCAACTTAGCAGTTCTAATAATTTGGGCATTGTATTAGGGTTCTTTAAACAAACAGCACCAATAGGAGACTAGGATATATAGAATGAAATTTATTATAAGGAATTGGTTGAGATAATTATAGAGGCTGAAAGTCCTATAATCTGCTGTCTGTAAGCTGAAGACTGCAGAATGCCAATGGCACAGTACCAGTCCAAATCTGAAGGACTTAGAACAAGGAATGCCAATGATGTGATTTCTATTCCAAGGGGAGGAGAAGACCAATGTCTCAGTGCAGTCAGGCAGAGAAAAAAAAGAGAGATCAACTTTTCCTCCACCTTTTTGTTCCACTTGAGCCCCTCAATGAGTTGGATGATGCCCACCCACACAGAGGAGGGCAATTGGCTTTACTTAATCCACCAGCTAATTTCTTCCAGAGACACCCTTATGGACACAGCCAGAAATAATGTGTAACTAGATATCTGGACATTCTGTGGCTCAATCAAGGTGACACATAAAATTAACCATCATATTTACTCTCTTGAGTTGTCTATGTCATTGATCATGTAATTTTCAAACAATGACTACTTGTTTCTTCTTCCCCAATCTTATAGCACCTCTAATACTATATTGAACCATAATGATGATAGCATATGTGGTGGATGCTGTGAATTAGCTTGCTAAACATCTTTCCAACCTCGTTTTGGTGTGTTTAATTGAGGAAGGTGCAAGGAATGTAGCATTCAGTTTTGTGGTGTGGACTGTAGAAGAGATGGTATGGTCCTGGAGAGGGCATTGCTGCAGAAGCTTCCGGGTTCAATAGGCAGCTTCCAAATAATTTTTATCTCTCATTTTAATTAAAAATTATCTAACATTTGATATACACAAAATAATAAATTTTTAACATATATGTAAGTTATGACATGTAACAATAAATTGAACACCTGCAGTGCACCCACAACCCAACTTGAGAATTAGAATGTTACCAACAGTATGGAGTCTGCCTGTGTGTACTTCCATGTCTCCTCATTCTGCCACATCAACCACCCCAGAGGTAGCCACTGTCTTGATTTTTGTTTATAAAACCTTTTGTTCTTTAGATACTATTATCACAGTTGGCTATGAGCTCTTTGTTTCTAGTTCTTGCTTTTTCTTTCTCAATACTGTTTCTAAGATTCATTCCTATATTTATAGCCACAGCTTATTCAATTGGTAATGTTATAAAATATTCACTAGTGTGAATATTCCATAATTTATTTACCCATTCTCCTATGGGCAGACATTTCATCTATTCCCTTTTTTGCTACAATCTTGTTATGAACATTCTAGTAACTGTATCCTGGTACATTTTTGCAAGAGTTTCCCTAGGGTGTACTGAAGCAAGGAATAACTGTCTTCGGATATGTGAGCGCTCAGATTTACAAGAGAGGGCCAAGTCACTTGCCACATTTGCTCTAACAATTTACCCTCCCATCAGAAGTACAGAAGAGTTTTCGTTGACTCATATCCTTTGGGGCACATTATTATCAGAGTTCTTAATTTTTGCTTATCTTGTCTATTTGATATATCTTCTTATGATCTTAATTTGTATTTCCTTTATTGGTAATACAATGTTTATTTGCTATTTATAATTATTTTCTGTGTGAAACACCAGTTCATGTCTTTTGCCCATTTTTAATTTTTTCATCTGTTTTTTTGAATTGATTTGAAGAATTCTTCTATATTCTAGATACAAATACTTTGTTATATGTATTTTGAAATATATTTCAAGTTTTATGATGTCTTTATGCACTTTATTGTGTTTTTCAATCAGCAGATATTCATTTTAATGTAGAATTTATCAATCCTATTGTTTAGTGATTTTTATCATTTGTTGAAGAAATTCTTTTCTACACTTGGGTTATAAAGATACTCTATGAATAAAATGGTTTGGACATTTTAATATTCTTTTCTAGTTTTGGATCAGAGTTATTCCCCCTAAGTAGAATAGGCTGGGGATAATATTTTATATTTCATTCTCTGGAAGAATTTGTATATTTTGGAATGATACATATTTTTTGAAAATTTGATAGAATCTCCCTAAAAAAAGATCTTGACTATGGGAAGATCTTTAATTACTGATTCTATTTCCTTAATGATTTGGGACTGGGTAGGCTCTTTTTCTTCTTGAATCAATACTGAAAAATGATACTTTTCTAAGAAGTTGTCCATTTTATCTTTTGTCAAGTTCATTTGCATAAAAATTGCTCATAATTTTTTAAAATTCTTTTTAAACTGTTGTGTCTACTTATATGTCCATCTTTTAATTCCTATTATTACTTATTTTTGCCCCTTCCCCCTTTTTCCCCTTGCTTAATATCACTAGGCTTTTGTCCATCTAAACAGCCTATTCAAGGAGCCAAGCTTTGGCTTTTGATCCTATTCTTTGGTCTGCTCTTGTTTTATTTTCATCTTCCTTTTATTTTTTTGGATTTGTTTTGTTGTTCTTTTCCAAATTCTTAAGTTGGATGTCTAAAAAGTATCTTCCAGGCTGTCCCCTCAATGCAAGCACTTAGAATTATAGATTTCCTTCTGAGTATCAGTCCTGTTTTGAACCACAAGTTTTGAGAGATAGTCTTTTCCTTATAATTTAGCTGTAAGTATTTTTAAAATTTCTATTATAATTTTTCATCCTCTGCCTTTATCTTTGATTTCTGTTTCATGAACTTCTGCTCTTTTCTTCATCCTTTTCTTCCTTTATTTAGAGTTATTTTGCATTTTCTTTCTAAGTTCTTACACTGATAATTAGCTCTATAAATTTTAGTCTCTACTATTATAAGCAGGCAAGGCTGTATATTTCTCTCTAAATACCACTTTTGCAATTTCCCACAAATTCAACCCAGGGTTTCTTCACATTCCACATTCTCACTGTATGAATTCTTGCTATGTGAATACAACAAGCAAATACATTACACACACACACACACACACACACACATATATGGTAGATCTGGAGATTTTCACGTTTTCTCATCTGCAAAATGGGGTTTGTACCAGTTAAGTTTCTTTCAGTTCCAAAAGACAAGAAACTCAATCCCAATCTACTTAACAAAAAGGGAGTATGTTTGCTAATGATATTTAAAAGGCCAGGGATATGTATATTTTAAGAGTGTCTTCATGATTGGCTTAATCAAGATGAAGAAAGTCTCCAGGCTCTACTTTATGTTCTTCATTTCTTGGCTGTGATTCCTTTTCATTATCTGTGACCTCAAAAGGACTTCCCGTAGGAAGATCACCCTAGTAGCTTCAATCCAGAAGTAAAAGAGCCAACTTGCAACATCGCGATGACAAACATGAGGACGAAAACCACAAAATAAGAACATCCAAAAAGAAAGCAGCATGGATACCTAATTGTATCATGAGACTGCTAGATCACTGTGTTGCCTGGTGCATTAAAAAAAAAAAAATTAAATACTTTTTAAAAGCTATTACACGTAAGTTTTTCTGTTACTTGTTGCCAAACACAGTCCTAACTGAAAACATTTGAAAAGCACATAATACAGAGACTGACTCAATCATGACTCAATCATGGTTCAATGGATCATAGCTATTACCACTTCAGTGCTCCTCATGAGGTGGTATTTGCTTGGAGCATATGGACTACGTTTATCAAACTATACTGAATGGGTGCTATAGATATTTTATTTTTAAGACTTCCAGGAGGTCAGAAATCAGCTTGCTGCCTGGCAAAGGAAAACAGGGATTTGGGAATGTAATTGATGAATGCAGTTTAGAACTTCCTCTCTGATGAAGTGGCTGTGTCCAATGGAGCCCTTTGTGAGTGAGCATAAATGGGATTGGGGAAAATCAATGGGTAATTCTGTTTGGCTGGCCTCTCGGTCATTTCAACTGTGGTCCATAAGACACAGAGAAGACAGCCTAAAGAAAATTCAGGGTGGCCATGGCTTACTGAGTTTCCTGCCCCACATCTAATTATCAATTCTGCAGTTCATAAGAATGAGAGATTCTACACTGATCACACAGCTGTAATTGAGTACTTCATTGTCTTTTCTGTGCAAAAAATGGCTATGTTCATCTCGTCAAGTGGAATAAGATGATTACCTGCACTGTTGTTGCATAATAGTTATTCCATCAATAAAATATGATTTCACATCTTTCAAGGGGAGCTAAAGCACTAACATTTATTTCAAAATGAATGGGAGGCACTTATAAAGTCTTTCTATATAAAATCCTCTAAGCCATTTAAATGATAAGAGTGGCATTTCTAAATTTACCTTTTGATAAGTTATAGCTAACATAAGGCTGAGACAAATAATAGCTTAGTTAAAAGGAGCAGAAAAAATATTGAACAAGAAATCTTTCCCCCTCCTTGCTTACATTGATTGTGAAATGGCCGCAACTTTTTAACCTCTTCCAGTATCCCTGCCTTTTGTCTTTTACAAGGTGACATTCTCACCTCTCCCATCAGGGGTGGAGTCTGGAGCTATGGCAGTTTTAAATATAGGGAAGAAATCAGAGAGGGAGACAAACCATGAGAGACTAGTAACTACGGGAAACAAACTGAGGGTTGCTGAAGGGGAGGTGGGTGAGGGGATGGGGTAACTGGGTGATGGGCATTAAGGAGGGTACATGATGTGATGAGCACTGGGTGTTACACGCAACTGATGAATTGTTGAACACTACATCTGAAATTAATGATGTACTATTTGTTGGCTGATTGAATTTAAATTAAAAAAAGAGAAAAAAAAATAGCCTCCAAATTCTTTGACACTCCTTTCGCTGAGAGATTGACCTACGCTCCCTCCCCTTGAATCTGGATGCTAACTGCTTGACAAAAGGAATATGGTAGAAGTGGTGCCCTACCAATTTCTGGTCCAAGCCTCAAGAAACTAGCAGCTGCTCTTTCCTGTCTCTTGGGATGCTTGCTCTTGGGACCCAGCCACCATGTTGTAAGGGAGCTAATCTGGCCTCTAAGAGTCTCCCAGGGAGAAGGATTGCCAGCCATGTGACTGAGCCATCTTGGAAGTGGATCCTCTAGCCATAGTTGAGCTGCCCAGCTGACATATGCTAGAGCAGACATGAATTGTCTCCACTGAGCCCTGACCAAATGGCAAATTTGTAAACAAAAGAAATGATTACTGTTTTAAGCTACTAAGTTTTGAGGCAGTTCATTATGTAGAAATAGCTGGAATATTGCCCTTGAAGGTGAGCTGGCTATGTGTTCTTCTTTGGCCAATAAAATATAGAGGGAGCACTGTTCCAGTTCAGATCACAAACCTATACTTAAAAGGCATTGGGAGCTTCTGTTCCATCTTGGTACTCTGCCTTTGGAGCTTATTGGAGGATAAGATACAGAGCAGCTGCTTGTTGCCCCAGCCACCCTACCTCCAGAAATGTAAGTGAGACCATCCTAGACCAGTCAGCCTCTCTCATTAACTGATCACAGATGCATGAGCAAGCTAGTCAAGATGCACCAAGCCTGGCCCAGACCAGAGCATCTTGAATGTTTCTCTTACTACAATGTTCTTGGCCTTTATCATGAATGGGATGTTGTGGAGAAACAACAGATCACCCCAGTGGGTCCTTCTCCATATAACAATTTAGGAATAAACTCCAACCATGATACATGTCTCTTAGGGGGTGTTACTAAGATACATTTAAGAATAGATGACAAGTTAAGGAAAAAGGAAATTTTGGGATGGCAAGCTGAAGTAATAACTGAAAATAACTATTAATACAACAACGAATTTTGAAAACACAGGCAATGGAAGGCAATATAGCACTGAAAAAGAATGAACTAAAACCACATGTATTAATGGAAAATCTCATAAACATTATGTTGACTGAAAAAAGCAGCTTGAAAAAGGAATACCAAAGTATTCATCTTCTTCTTCTTTTTTAACATTTTATTTATTTATTTGTCAGAGAGAGAGAGAGAGCACAAACAGAGGGAGGGACAGGCAGAGGGAGAGGGAGAAGCAGACTCCCTGCTGAGCAGGGAGCTCCATGTGGGGCAGAGTACCAAGATGGAACAGAAGCTCCCAATGCCTTTTAAGTATAGGTTTGTGATCTGAACTGCAACAGTGCTCCCTCTATATTTTATTGGCCAAAGAAGAACACATGGACCCTGGGATCATGACCTGAGCTGAAGGCAGATGCTTAACTGACTGAGCCACCCAGGCATTCCCCCAAAGTATTCTTCTATTAGGCATCTAAAGTTTTATAGCAGTTGGCCATGTACTTGGACACTGATATTTAGGTAAGCTGCATGATGATCAAAGCCTAGTCAATAGTGGAAATACGGATCTCATCAGTTACGTAAGAGTATTTTCAAAGTTTGACTAAATTTATTCATATAAAAATAAAATCTAATAAAGTCTAATAAGTAATCTATCACAATCAATGAGGTACTGATATTTCAGTAGACAATCATTCTTGACAACTAGAGCATGCAGATGCATAGACATATCCATGATGTTAGACTTCAGCTTTAATTTCATTGTTTTATGAACATTACCTAGAATTTGGTCACATAGTGAGATTTTCCAAAATTTTATTTAGTGTATGTATTTAGTATATTCAGAATATACTTGTCCCTTACTCCCAAGGACTCAGGCTTTGCTTGCAGGCAATGGTTTACTTGGAACCCAATCAGTGCCTCTGGGAACGGGAGCACAACAGGGCAAATGCCTAATTATTCTGACACAGTCTGAAATTTGCATTACAGAGGCTGACACAAAGCTTGAAGTTTGATTCATCCTTGCCCACAAATTGCTCCTGAAATTGTGACTTTTTCTCCACAGGAAAGCACCAAAGATCCATAAGATGTGTGATTATATCAGCTCAGAGCCCATCACTGTGGGAAGAGTCCCATCCCTGGCTTGCCATCTTCCTCATCTGGTCTGTGACTGGATGCCAGCCCTTCTGAGAACTGATCAACAATGCTCTTTCCTCCTCTGCAGTTTTGTGTTCAACTCAATTCCTGCCTCCCTGTTAGAAGTGTATATTTGCACCGTCTTTGACATATGAGTTTGCAGTGCTCCCCCTGGAGAAGGACTACTGGACTGTGGGAATAAATGAAAACCAAGCAAGCAAGCAAGCAAAGGTTATTGTTCAGAACCTGTGGGAGCAAGGGAGTCAGCCACCATCACATGCATTTTGGAAGAGACTTGCAGAAGACGAAAGAGTAAGAAAACTTAGGAGGGTGGCTTGGATCTGCTCTGATTAGAGACGGTTGGCAGGAAGAAGCAGGGTATTGCATTTGATTCGTTGGGGGTATATATTTGGCTTTCTCTGGTTAGACCCAAGTTGGAAGCAAGGATAATAATTAGGGAAGCTAGTGGTTTTTGACCCCATCCTATAGCTATTTCAGGTTTACAGAAATTGTTTGGCTTCCTGGATTATTACCAGAGATGGTGGTCTGACTTCCTACAAAGTCTGACTTATAAACTGGCCAGCTTCCCTGGGCTGGTTTCTGGGGACAATGGGTTTGTTTCCTGGGGGGCTGGTTCTTGCAAGTCACAGATAAGTGTTATTTTTATTTATGGTCCGGCCACTGTCCATTTGCATATTTAGCTTCTCAGTACAGAACTCTACAAATTAGCATGCACTTCACAGAGGTTGAGCTCTACTCAAATAATAAGCTGTAAGTCAAATACAAGTACATTCTCTTAGAAAATTGAATAATCCTTTGGGTAGGCCTATTAAACAAAAAGAAAAGACATCCTACTTCCCCTTTACTGTACTTTTAAGTTTGGGTTAATTTTTCCTTACCATTGTATATTAGGGAAGGACAGATACAGGAAGTTGTGAGTAATCCATACAGTTTTGGAAAGGTAGGAACTATATAAGAACTGGACCGAAGCATGGTAATTATATCAACATAAATTTAATCCATGAGGGAAAGGCAATGATAGAAAGATCTATACCAGCCACGGGTTGAGCAGCATTCTCCAATCTGCTTGACCAAGTGTAAAACTTGCATTTAAAAACTTGTTTCTGGTTTATTACTTTAGTCTATTTCTCAGTTGGTTCACAACGCAAGAGTCAAAGAGATAGATGTTGTCTACTTTTCTCCTCACATCTTAACACTAATTACTTTCTAACACAAATCTTTCAATAAACTAGATAGGTAAGATCTATTTCATGGGGGGCGGAGCAAGATGGTAGAGGAGTAGGAGACCTGGATTTCGTCTGGTCCCAGGAATTCAGCTGGATAGGGATCAAACCATTCTGAACACCTACGAACTCAACAGGAGATCAAAGAAAAGAATAACAGCAACTCTCTGAACAGAAAAGCGACCACTTTCTGGAAGGTAGGACGTGCGGAGAAGTGAATCTGAGGCGATACTCGGGAGGATAGACGGCGGGGGAGGGCCCTCCATCAGCCGCTTCTGGCAAGTGATAGAGCCACGGAGCACAAAATCAGAACTTTTAGAAGTCGGCTCTGCTGAGGGACGTTGCTCCAGTGGCTAAGCGGGGGGTGGAACTCTCACTGGGACAGTGTGGTCTCAGGACCCTTGGGGTCACAGAAAGACTGGGGGTGCCTGAGTGTGGCAGAGCTCCCAGGGATCAGAATGGGGAAGCCGGCTGCAGAGACGGAGCTGAGACGCGGGCTCTCAGCTCGGGGTTGCCATAAACCATGATCCGCGGCACAGTTGGGCCACTGCTCCTCCAGCAGGGATCCAACAAGCGGTAGATCCAGAGAGACTCCCCTTCCTCCCCCAAGAGGAGCGGCATGGGAGCACACCACAGGGATCTGCTGGGTTTGGAGACTCCACACGGGGTCATGTGCCAGAGATAGAAATGCTCGGTCACAGGCCGGGTGAGCATGGAGTGCGGCCGGAGACCGGGGAGACGGGAGTGACTGCTTTTCTCTGGGGGCTCACTGAGGAGCGGGGCCCCAAGTTCTCGGCTCCTCTGGGGTGGAGATTGGGAGGCTGCCATTTTCACTCTTGGCCTCCAAAGCTGTACGGAAAGCTGGCAGGGAACAAAAGTTAAGAGAGCAAACCCGAGCAGATTACTTAGCCCGGACCGGCAAGGGCGGGGCAGTTCCGACTCTGGCAAAGACATTTGGGAACCACGGCAACAGGCCCCTCCCCCAGAAGATCAGCAAGAACCGCCAGCCAAGACCAAGTTTACTGATCAATGAGAACAGCAGAACTCCAGTGCTAGGGGAATACAGCACATAGAATCCATGGCTTTTTTCCCCCATGATTCTTTAGTCTTTCAAAGTTAATTTTTTTTTAACTTTCTTTTTCTTTTTTTCTCTTTTTGAATTTTTCTTTTTCCCTTTTTCAACCAACATCTTATCAATCCCCTTTTTAAAAATATCTTTTTTATTTTTCATTTTTAGAGTCATATTCTATCCCTTCATAGTAGTTAACCTTATTTTTGGTATATATATATAAGTTGTTCTCTCTTTAAAATTTTGGGATACAGTTTCTTCCAATAGACCAAAACATACCCTAAATCTCTAGTGTATGGATTGGTTCTAGTCTCCTGCCTGATCACACTCTCTCCCTTTTTTTTTTAAATCCTCTTCTTTCTTTTTTCAACCAACTTCTTCTCTTATCAATTCCTTTTATAAAATCTTTTATAATTTTCATCTTTACAGTCATATTCCATTCCTTCATCATATTTACCCTTATTTTTGTACATATATAAGTTTTTCTTTCTTTAAAGCTTTGGGAAGCACTTTCTTCTAACAGATCAAAATATGCCCAGAATCTAGTGTGTGGCACTGATCTATGCACCAGCCTGATCATATTTGATCGTATTCTTTTTTTTTTTAAATCTTTTTTCTTTCTTTCCCTTTCTTTTCCCCCAGTTTCAGGTCTCTTCTGATTTGTTTAGTGTATATTTTTCTGCGGCCATTGTTACCCTGTCAGCATTTTGTTCTCTCATTCATCTATCGTCCTCAGGACAAAATGACAAGATGGAAAAAAACACCTCAAAAAAAAAAAAAAAAAACAAGAGGCAGTACCGACTGCCAGGGACCTAATCAATACGGACATTAGTAAGATGTCGGAACTAGATTTCAGAATGACGATTTTAAAGAAACTAGTTGAGCTTGAAAAAAGCATGGAAGATATTAGAGAAACCCTTTCTGGAGAAATAAAAGAACTAAAATCTAACCAAGTCGAAATCAAAAAGGCTATTAATGAGGTGCAATCAAAAATGGAGGCTCTAACTGCTAGGATAAATGAGGCAGAATAGAGAATTAGTGATAGAGAAGACCAAATGATGGAAAATAAAGAAGCTGAGAAAAAGAGAGATAAACAACTACTGGATCACGAGGGCAGAATTCGAGAGATAAGTGATACCATAAGACAAAACAACATTAGAATAATTGGGATTCCAGAAGAAGAAGAAAGAGAGAGAGGGGCAGAAGGTATATTGGAGCAAATTATAGCAGAGAACTTCCCTAATTTGGGGAAGGAAACAGGCATCAAAATCCAGGAGGCACAGAGAACCCCCTTCAAAATCAATAAAAATAGGTCAACATCCTGACCTCTAATAGTAAAACTTACGAGTTTCAGAGACAAAGAAAAAGTCCTGAAAGCAGCTCAGGACAAGACATCTGTAACCTACAATGGTAGAAACATATGATTGGCAACAGACCTATCCACAGAGACCTGGCAGGCCAGAAAGGACTGGCATGATATATTCAGAGCACTAAACGAGAAAAATATGCAGCCAAGAATACTATATCCAGCTAGGCTGTCATTGAAAATAGAAGGAGAGGGGGGGCGCCTGGGTGGCTCAGTCGTTAAGCGTCTGCCTTCGGCTCAGGTCAGGATCCCAGGGTCCTGGGATCGAGCCCCACATCAGGCTCCCTGCTCAGCGGGAGGTCTGCTTCTCCCTCTCCCACTCCCCCTGCTTGTGTTCCCTCTCTCCCTCTGTCTCTCTCTGTCAAATAAATAAATAAAATCTTAAAAAAAAAAAAAAAAAGAAAATAGAAGGAGAGATAAAAACCTTCCAGGACAAACAAAAACTAAAGGAATTTGCAAACACGAAGCCAGCCCTACAGGAAATATTGAAAGGGATCCTCTAATCAGAGAGGGCCTAAAAGTAACATAGACCAGAAAGGAACACAGACAATATACAGTAACAGTCACCTTACAGGCAATACAGTGGCACTAAATTCCTATCTTTCAATAGTTACCCTGAATGTAAATGGGCTAAATGCAGCAATCAAAAGACACAGCCTATCAGATTGGATAAAAAAAAAAGACCCATCGATATGCTGTCTGTAAGAGACTCATTTTAGACCCAAAGACACCTCCATATTGAAAGTGAGGAGGTGGAAAACCATTTACCATGCTAATGGACACCAAAAGAAAGATGGGGTGGCAATCCTTATATCAGACAAAGTAGATTTTAAACCAAAGACTATAATAAGAGATGAGGAAGGACACTATATCCTACTTAAAGGGTCTATCCAACAAGAAGATCTAACAATTGTAAATATCTATGCCCCAACATGGGAGCAGCCAATTATATAACCCAATTAATAACAAAAGCAAAGAAACACATCAACAACAATACAATAATAGTGGGGGACTTTAACACCCCCCTCACTGAAATGGACAGATCATCTAAGCAAAAGATCAACAAGGAAATAAAAACTTTAAATGACACACTGGACCAAATGGACTTCACAGATATATTCAGAACATTCCATCCCAAAGCAACAGAATACACATTCTTCTCTAGTGCCCATGAAACATTCTCCAGAATAGATCACATCCTAGGTCACAAATCGGGTCTCAACCGGTACCAAAAGATTGGGATCATTCCTTGCATATTTTCAGACCACATGCTTTGAAACTAGAACTCAATCACAAGAGGAAAGTCGGAAAGAACTCAAATACATGGAGGCTAAAGAGCATCCTACTGAAGAATGAATGGGTCAACCAGGAAATTAAAGAAGAATTAAAAAAATTCACAGAAACAAATGAAAATGAAAGCACAACTGTTCAAAATCTTTGGGATGCAGCAAAGGCAGTCCTAAGAGGAAAGTATATAGCAATATAAGCCTTTCTCAAGGAACAAGAAAGGTCTTAAATACACAATGTAACCCTCCACCTAAAGAAGCTGGAGAAAGAACAGCAATAAAGCCTAAACCCAGCAGGAGAAGAGAAATAATAAAGATCAGAGCAGAAATCAATGAAATAGAAACCAAAAGAACAGTAGAATAGAGCAACGAAACTAGGAGCTGGTTCTTTGAAAGAATTAACAAGATTGATAAACCCCTGGCCAGATTTATCAAAAAGAAAAGAGAAATGACCCAAATAAATAAAATCATGAATGAAAGAGGAGAGATCACAACCAACACCAAAGAAATACAAACAATTATAAGAACATATCATGAGCAACTCTGTGCCAGCAAATTAGATAATCTGGAAGAAATGGATGCATTCCTAGAGATGTATCAACTACCAAAACTGAACCAGGAAGAAATAGAAAACCTGAACAGACCTATAACCACTAAGGAAATAGAAGCAGTCATCAAAAATCTCCCAACAACAACAACAACAACAAAAAATCTCCCAACAAACAAAAGCCCAGGGCCAGATGGCTTCCCAGGGGACTTCTACCAAACGTTTAAAGAGGAATTAATACCTATTCTTCTGAAACTGTTCCAAAAAGTAGAAATGGAAGGAAAACTTCCAAACTCGTTTTATGAGGCCACCATTACCTTGATCCCAAAACCAGACAAAGACCCCATCAAAAAGGAGAATTACAGACCAATATCCTTGATGAACATGGATGCAAAAATTCTTACCAAAATACTAGCCAATAGGATCCAACAGTACATTACAAGGATTATTCACACGACCAAGTGGGATTTATCCCTGGGCTGCAAGGTTGGTTCAACATTCAAAAATCAGTCAATGTGATACAATACATTAATACAAGAACCAGATGATCCTCTCAATAGATGCAGAAAAAGCATTTGACAAAGTACAGCATCCTTTTTTGATCAAAACTCTTCAGAGTATAGGGATAGAGGGTACATACCTCAATATCATAAAAGCCATCTATGAAAAACCCACAGCGAATATCATTCTCAATGGGGAAAAACTGAGAGCTTTCCGCCTATGGTCAGGAACATGGCAGGGATGTCCACTGCTATTGAACATAGTATTAGAAGTCCTAGCCACAGCAATCAGACAACAAAAAGAAATAAAAGGCATCCGAATCAGCAAAGAAGAAGTCAAACTCTCACTGTTTGCAGATGATATGATACTTTATGTGGAAAACCCAAAAGACTCCACCCCAAAACTGCTAGAACTCATACAGGAATTCAGTAAAGTGGCAGGATATAAAATCAATGCACAGAAATCAGTGGCATTCCTATACACCACCAACAAGACAGAAGAAAGAGAAATTAAGGAGTCGATCCCATTTACAATTGCACCCAAAACCATAAGATACCTAGGAATAAATCTAACCAAAGAGGCAAAGAATCTGTACTCAGAAAACTATAAAATACTCATGAAAGAAATTGAGGAAGACACAAAGAAATGGAAAAACGTTCCATGCTCATGGACTGGAAGAACAAATATTGTGAAGATGTCAATGCTACCTAGAGCAATATACACATTTAATGCAATCCCTATGAAAATACCATCCACTTTTTTCAAAGAAATGGAACAAATAATCCTAAAATTTGTATGGAACAGAAAAGACCCTGAATAGCCAGAGGAATGTTGAAAAAGAAAAGCAAAGCGGGTGGCATCACAATTCTGGACTTCCAGCTCTATTACAAAGCTGTCATCATCAAGACAGTACGGCACTGGCACAAAAACTGACACATAGATCATTGGAACAGAATAGAGAGCCCAGAAATGGACCCTCAACTCCATGGTCAACTAATCTTCGACAAAGCAGGAAAGAATATCCAATGGAAAAAAGACAGTCTCTTCAACAAATGGTGTTGGCAAAATTGGACAGCCACATGCAGAAGAATGAAACTGGACCATTTCCTGACACCACACACAAAAATAGACTCAAAATGGTTGAAAGACCTAAATGTGAGACAGGAGTCCATCAACATCCTAAAGGAGAACACAAGCAGCAACCTCTTCAGCAGCTTCAGCAACTTCTTCCTAGAAACATCGCCAAAGGCAAGGGAAGCAAGGGCAAAAATGAGCTATTGGGACTTCATCAAGATAAAAAGCTTTTGCACAGCAAAAGAAACAGTCAACAAAACCAAAAGACAACCGACAGAATGGGAGAAGATGTTTGCAAATGACATATCAGATAAAGGGCTAGTATCCAAAATCTATAAAGAACTTATCAAACTCAACACCCAAAGAACAAATGATCCAATCAAGAAATGGGCAGAAGACATGAACAGACATTTTTCCAAAGAAGACATCCAAACGGCCAACAGACGTATGAAAAAGTGCTCAACATCGCTCGGCATCAGGGAAATCCAAATCAAAACCTGAATAAGATACCACCTCTCACCAGTCAGAATGGCTAAAATTAACAAGTCAGGAAATGACAGATATTGGCAGGGTTGCAGAGAAAGGGGCACCCTCCTACACTTGGTTGGAATGCAAGCTGGGGCAGCCACTCTGGGAAACAGTATGGAGGTTCCTCAAAAAGTTGAAAATAGAGCTACCATACGACCCAGCAGTTGCACTACTGGGTATTTACCTCAAAGATACAAATGTCGAGATCCGAAGGAGTACGTGCACCCCGATGTTTATAGCAGCAATGTCCACAATAGCCAAACTGTGGAAAGAGCCAAGATGTCCATCGACAGATGAATGGATAAGGAAGATGTGGTATTTATATACAATGGAATATTATGCAGCCATCAAAAGGAATGAAATCTTGCCATTTGCAACATGGTGGATGGAACTGGAGGGTTTTATGCTGAGCTAAATAAGTCAATCAGAGAAAGACATGTATCATATGATCTCACTGATATGAGGAATTCTTAATCTCAGGAAACAAACTGAGGGTTGCTGGAGTGGTGGGCGGTGGGAGGGATGGGGTGGCTGGGTGATAGACATTGGGGAGGGTATGGGCTATGGTGAGCGCTGTAAATTGTGTAAGACTGTTGAATCACAGACCTGTACCTCTGAAACAAATAATACATTATATGTTAAAAAAAAAAAAGCAGGAAGGGAAAAATGAAGGGGGGAAATTGGTGGGGGAGACGAACCATGAGAGACTATGGACTCTGAGAAACAAACTGAGGGTTCTAGAGGGGAGGAGGGTGGGGGATGTGTTAGCCTCGTGATGGGTATTAAAGAGGGCACATATTGGAAAAAAAAAAAGAATTCTGAGAGGTATTTTGACCCTGCATTAATGTACCTGTTTTATAAAATAAGACAGTGACACACAGAATAAATGACCACCCAAGGGAGCACAATGCATTAGTTGCATAGCTGACTGAATCCAGGCCTCCTCATTATTAGGCCAACACCATTTTTGTTATATGAAAATTAATCACAAGACAGTGGGGTGGTATTGTTAATAAGAAAAAGTCTTCCAAATATAATATTAACTTAAATATGAATTCAATTAACTGGCTTCAACCATGAAGCAAAAAAAAAATCTATATTTGTACTTTAAATTTTATTTGAACTGAGTTTTCTCAAATATTTTAAATTGCTATGTAGTCTACTAATTCCTACAGTGTAATTTGTGGCCAAAATATTGGTCACCTGATTGTCCACTAGATGTCAGTGCATCCCCATACTGAAATTATTGGTAGAGTATCCATCTGGTGACAAAAAAACAAAAAAACAAAAAAAACCAAAATTCATCTGTTTGCATGAGAGATCATCACATCCTGCCTCCCTCTTACTGGTACAAGAGAGATGCCACAACGGGGTCACCTTTCCGTTCTTTTTCATAGAGGACAGGCTCAAATCACTTTCATCATTGACAGATTGACATCTGCAAGCTGTTTCAATAATCACTTTCTTTTCCCCTTGTTAAACATGGCCATTTCCAATTCAAGAGAGTAATCGATGCTTTGTTTTGCTGTGTTAAATTAATGACGCAGAATGGAACTGAATGCCGGGATCAGATGATACACAAATAAATGTTTCTCTCCATCATTTGACTCATTTGTAATGACCTCCAGAGTGGACAGTTATACACCCAGTTATTACAGCCACACTGCTTACCGTCACTTTATCTGTAAACCACTGGACTCAATGGTGTCCTCCCAACACATGCTTAGAGTATGTTTAAAATGCACAGTATGGGTAGTATAAGAGAATCATATGCCCTCGGCTTCACATGAGCAAGTATTTTAATCAGGATGCTCTTGGTGCAGCCTCAGAGGCATTCACTTAGTTGATAACTGGTTTCAGAAGCGCTTTGCATGGGGACAATTCAGATTGTCAGTCTCTGAATCAGATCCAGTTTGGGCTAAACGGCATTTGCCCAAGTATGCTTGAAGCACACTGGTTCTGTAGGATGTGAATAGGTGGTTTAAAAGGTCTAATAGAGTATACTAAAAACATGCCATGAAATACTCTGGGAACACCGAAATCAAACACGTTTCTCAGGTGCAGGACTTGCCAGCCCCATTAGTATTCTTGGGTGCATTTTGACTATCCATGAAGAGGCGGTAGTACCCAGGGTTTTTTTAACCTTAGAATAATTATGTTACAGATTATTTTGCCAAACAAATAGATTTTCAAATGTGAAAAAAGACTAAAAGTCTTATGGATGAAAATTACACAACTTGTCTTAGATTCACCTTCCATTCTTTCTTTCGCATTCCTTTCTCATCATATATGGAGAACATATACAATGTCAGATGCTACGTGAAAACAATGTAATAATGTAGGTGCCATACAAAAGCAAAGGGGTTTACTAGAGTTTAATTTTTCCAGCAATGTGTAGTAACCTTTGCATCTCCATACATTTTACATTTAGCACGGGTCAAAGTCAGCAAACCCCCTGACCAAGGCAGTGGGCATTGCCTTTGGACCCGTGCTTCATTAGGGAAGGACATATTTTTCTATGCCTTTGAAAGAATCCTTTCAACGTGTTTTGAAATCTTTCAGTGAGGGATTGACAAGAAATGTTTAGCCAACAGAAATTTATTAGGCACACTTGGAGTCATTGGAATGGCAGAATTAGGTATCTTGGAACAGAATTAGGTATCTAAAAAGAATACCTAAAAAAACCACAAAGGTGGGGGGCATCAGAGGCAAGTGCTGGGGCACAAATGCAGAGGAAACTGAAAGCATGCAATGGGAGCACAGTATCCAATGAAAAGCAGGACCTGAATGCCGAGAAGGGGGCTCTCGGTTTGATACTTCGCTTGCAGGAATAGTGAGAGACTTTTTAAAATGCTCACTGAGATTTGAACAAGGCAAACCTCAGGCTGCCAAGTATAGATGAAACAATGCCAACGCTGGGCCTCATCTCCCCTGGAAAATGCTTGAATGGTGGGCACCATCTGCTCTCTGATCTGTCAATTTGCCCCCCAAGTTATGTCCTGGGGATAGAGAACTCCTTCTTTTACAGATGCCCTTGCTCACCTCTTCTAACAGATTTCTAGTATTTTCTCATAAAACTGCAGAGAAGGCTGAAGGAGGGGTGTGAAAGAGAAAGTCACAATACTGTCTTTGGGAGGATATTTAGAAGATGTTCAGCTCAAGAGAGTGAACCATATTAGGGAGAGGAATGAAAGGGTATTCATGATACTCAACCAGTGGTCATGGGCTGGGATTGATAAATTTAAGGCTTTGCTAATCATTTATGTGCTGCTTCACTTTAGCACCTTGAAATACAAAATGAAATCACTTTTTAAAAACTTCTTGAAATTATGATATACATACATACAGAAAAGTAAGTATAAATCTTGATGAATTTTCACAAAGTGAATGATCCCCTCTTAACCAGCACCCAAACCAAGAAACAGAACGTTACCAGGCTCCCACAGGTGCTTCTGGGTCCCCTTCCTCTCATTATCCCATACCAAGAGCAACAACCATCCCATCTATAACAGCATAGATTAGGCTTGCCTGTTTTTGAGCTTCATTTAAATGAAATCTTATGATAATGTGCTCCTTTGTATATGTTTCTCTTTCACTCAACACTGTATTTGTAAGGTTCATCTGTATTGTTCATATAGTTGTAGATTGCTCATTCCCAATGGTGTAGAGAATTTCATCATGTAATTTTTTTTTTTTTTTTTTTACCATTTATCCATCTGTTCTACTGTTGAAGGACACTGCAATACTTTTCAGTCATGGGTGACCGAAACAGTGCTGCTACGACCATTTTTGGACATGATTTTTGGTGAATGCATGGACAGGTCATGTTACACTAAATGCTTAAATCTATTGGCACAGAACCGACAGGATCTGATTTTAAAAATCCATCCTTTGTTCTCTGAGATACCATTCCCAAGGTATCCCACCAAAACACAGTGCCACCACCTTGCAAAGGAAAAGCAGAAAGTGCAGCATGTCTGTATATAAACCTGCTCTCAACTGCTTTTCGACATGTTGTCTGTTGCAGGATATCACACATGGTGCATCTGGCCATAGGAGACAAGATCTTTACGTTATAGAGTCACTGAGGTACTGGGTGATCACAAGTGAGTTTGCTCACAGGAGTAGTTCTTGCCGTATGCATACCACACTCCCAGCCCCCCACCCCGACCTCCACCTCCACGTCCTGCCCACGAGTCAGGTCAGCTACACTGGGTGAAGTCTGGGCCTCACATCCTCACATACGGTGTCCCCAATCAGCTGTTCTCTACACCAAAAAACAAAACAAAACAAAACAAAAACCAAACAAACAGAAAGGGCCTGCTTTGGAATCTGAATCTGAATTTAGATTACCCACTCTTATGGTGACTCCCCTCAGAGTTCTCTGATTTTCCCTGCTACCTGGCCTCTGCCAGGACCACTGAGGTCCAGTAAATGTATCCATATAACTTGGAACTTAAGAGGAAAGAGGTCGGGACACCTGGGTGGCTCAGTTGGTTAAGCGTCTGCCTTCAGCTCAGGTCATGATCCTGGGGTCCTGGGCCACTCCCCCTGCTTGTACTCTCTCTCTCTCTGACAAATAAATAAATAAAATCTTAAAAACATATATTATTAAGAGGAAGGGGGTCTTGAGCTTTCTTGTATTTCTCCCAGAGGCCTTCTCAAGTCTCCTGTCAATTAATGGATTCAAATAGACACAGGGTAGGGGGATACCACGTGACTCCATCTGCCATCATCTCTGAGCTCTGAGACTTGGCAAAGCTAAGACGTTTTCTAACAAAACAATGGGTACCTATTTTCTATTTGTAGAATTACATGGAAAAAAGAATGTCTTCTCTTTGGTGGCCTAATACTGCAATGATAAAAAGGAAGTTGCAAAAGGATATATACAATATCATATCATTTGTGTAAAGCTTAAAACCTCAAGAAATGTTGGTGTATTTTATTGGAAAAAGTTAAAAATAAGCCTAAGAATGAAGCACACCAGTCCCAGGATGGTGGTGACCTCTGGACTGGGGTGGTTGTAGTGGGGTTGGGGAAGTGGGGAGGGGACCTTACTTGAATTTGTGACTTTTTTTTCCAGAGTGATCCAAAGCAAATACAGCAAAATGTTCATGTCTTTTAAATCCTGACAGTGGGTTCATGGATGGTTGTTATCTTATTTTCTAAACTGCAGTTTATGTTTGAAAATTTTCATAATTTTTAAGGGCACCTGGGTGGCGCAGTTGGCTCAGTGTCTGATTCTTCATTTCAGTTCAGGTCTGATCTCAGGGTCATGAAATTGAGCCCCGTGTTGGGCTCGTGCTCAGTGTGGAGTCCGCTTGAGTTTCTCTCTCCCTCTTCCTCTGCCCCTCCCTGCTGTGCTCTTTTTCTTTCTCACTGAAATAAGTAAATAAATCTTAAAAAAAGAGAGGAAAAATGTCATAATTTTTAAGTTAAATTTTGAAAAGTTTTTCTCATCTACACTTCTCAAATGCTAAGCTGAAAATGTGAAATTGAAAAGCAATAAGCAAAACCATATATATTGTTTGATCTTAACCATGTGCCCAAAAATGAAAAGAAAGGAGATTGAAAAACAAATCATACTAAAGTGTTAACAGTTGTTTCCAGTTGGTGTGAATAGTGGGTGGTGTGTGTGTTATGCGTGTTAGAGTGTGTGTGTGTGTGTGTTAGAGATAGTACGTGTGTTCTTTCTATGCCCCCTCATTTTCTCAATTATTGAAGGGACCCAGAATATCCCATTGTGGCATAAAAATTATTTTGAGCCGAAGACATTTGAGAATCAACAGGTACAGAAAAGAAGTTCTGACCCCCTCTTATCTGCCTAAAAGCAGAACCTTCCAAAAGAATTCAACTGCCATAAATCCCCCTTCAAAGGAGTTTTCCCACACTGCGGGGAGATGAGAAGTTGGAAGTGGGATGAGAAATTGCAAAAGCAAACTTTGTCACAAAACTATCATACCTCCCATCTACTCTCCGAAAGGCCCATTTATCTTTCTGAAAGTCATTCATTTTTCCGTAAATGCCCTCGCTCCCCCTCCCCTTCTCCTACTGAGATGGTAGATAAGCCCCACATTCTAATGGCTTCTTTGAGCCACATTTCTGTAGGCCCCCATGTACTTTACATGAATAAACTTTGTCTTTTCTTCTGTTCATTTGTCTTTTGTCAGCTTAATTTGCAAGCCCCCAATTACTGAATCTGAGTAGGTAAAGGAAATGTTTTTCCTCCTGACATATCTATCTAATTATTTGCCTAATTATCCAACTTGTATAAATGAAGGGTGGGCAGATCTGCGCTTCCTAAATTGCAAGAAGGCACTTGTCAGAAAGAGCCAGGTTAAGAACAAGACCAGCAGGGTGAGAATGGGCTGCTTCATAGAAGGGGGCTTTGCTCAAGATGAAGGTCACCTGAGGGCAAACCTGCAGCAGGTGGCAGCTCTGAGTCAACGCAGCTCAGATCACCTGCAAATGGCCTACCGTCACCAGCGTGTGGCTGCTACCATTTTGTTTTAGGAGCTCTGAGTCAGGATTCTGATTTCTGGAAATCTCCCGTCCATCCATCAGTGAACTCATTCCCATCCCTTATCCCCTAGCCGTGCTTCTCTGATCTTAATGTGCCTGGGGATTGAGTTAAAATGTAGATTCTGCCACAGCAGGTCTGGGGCGGGGCCTGGGAGTCTGCATTCCTAACCAGCTCTTAGGTGATGCTGAGGATCCTGGTTCATGAGCCATACCCGGAGTAGCTAAGCACCTAATAGCCCATTCTCAGTTTTTATAAAGAATACTTATGGGTCGGGACGCCTGGGTGGCTCAGTCGATTAAGCGGCTGCCTTCTGCTCAGGTCACGATCCCAGCTTCCTGGGATCGAGTCCCGCATCAGGCTCCTTGCTCAGCAGGGAGCCTGCTTCTCCCTCTGCCTGCAGCTCCCCCTGCCTGTACTCTTGCTCACTCTCTCTCGCCCACGCTCTCTCTCTAACAAATAAATAAATAAAATCTTAAAAAAAAAAAAAAAAGAATACTTATGGCACCATTTGGGTTAACTGCCAGAGAAAGAAGATGAATGTCTCCTGAGAACCTACTATATGCACTATTAGCTCATTTAATGCTCATATCTGTTTCTTACCTCAGTGTACCCCAGCTGCCATCTTCTGTTCACTGAATTGTGAATCCTCTTTCATGACTCAGTCCAGCAATCTTGTATCCAACAGATCCTTTCTTGAAAGGAAGGAAATATATACCTGATTCATTCTGTCTCTTGACTCCCTATCAGTACCTGACAGTTATTTGTTTTTTAAGATTTTATTTATTTATTTAAGAGAGAGAATAAGAGAGAGAGAAAGAGCACATGAGAGGGGGGAGGGTCAGAGGAGAAGCAGACTCCCTGCTGAGCAGGGAGCCCGATGCGGGACTCGATCCCGGGACTCCAGGATCATGACCTGAGCTGAAGGCAGTCGCTTAACCAACTGAGCCACCCAGGCACCCAGTACCTGACAGTTATATGTAGACATTGTAGATGAAGGAAAAGCTTTTCCTTTACTCTCAGGTTAGGTGACTGGGGGTTGCAGATGAAATTTGTAAAAGACCAATTAACAGGAGAAAAAGTATCCAAATTTTATTAAGTTTTATGTGCAAGGGGGTTCCGCCCCAAAATATTAATTAATGTGATTTGGTAATCATTTCACAATGTATGTGTATAGCAAATCATCACATTTTACATTTTAAATATATACAATTTGAATTTGTCAATTATGCCTCAGTAAAGCTTTGAAAAACTAAAAAAAGATGCTAATGAGGAAATATTATTAATTTTGTTAGTTGTGATATTGATATTGGGGTTATGTAAAAAATGTTCACATGTAGTAGAGAGTAGAGATGGGAAGGAGGGCAGAACGTCCTCCACAAAATGTGCCACTTTAACATACTGATTATTTTGAATTAAAGGAACTTGGGAAACAGCCAAGAACACTCTGACCCTCCTTTGTCCCCCTGAAAATGGGAGGTAAATTTCCCATGTGAAAGGTACCCTCCCTGCACCAGGGAGGTAGAAGGACTTCTCATCATCAGAGACAGGGAATTTAGAGCCGAGAAGGCCATATAAACAAACCTCGTTACTTCTTCATTCATTTACTACATAAAACCTGGACACCTTTGTCTTGTCAACTTTGTCTTGTACTGTTTCTTTGTCTATAAGGTAGCCTCCTGCTCTGGTCATTTCTTCCAGTCTCCTATTTTTATGGGGCTCCCATACATACAATATTAAATCTGTTTTTCTCCTGTTAATCTGTCTTTTTATTATGGGGCGGTCTCAGCCAAGAGCCTAGAAGGGATGAGGAGAAATTATCTTTCCCCTCTACAGCTGCATATGGAAACATCTGGAATGGAATGGCATAATATCGGGGATTTTGTTTAAAATAGTACAACCAAAGAAAGGAGAACGAAACAGCAAAATATCGATCATTCAAAAGTTTGGCAGATGGGTGTATGAGGGTTCATTACGCCATTTTCTGTACTTTTGTGTATTTTTGAAAAGGGTCATGATAAGAAGTTAAGGAAACAAAAGAAAACAAAACTGCTCAACCCTAACAATCAAACTCCTGAGAATAAAACCCAAAGAAGTTCTCACTCAGGACTTGCATACGGGTTTTCCCTGCAGCCTGGTTTGTGGTAGCAGAAGCTAGAGTTGAACACAAGCTACCTGCCTGTCACTGCGGGAATGCTGAAGAACGAGTGACGGGAGTATACGGGGATACACTGATCAGCAGTGAGCAGCAACATAGTCTGTGGGATGCACCCACAGCAATCTGGATAGATCTTAAAACGAGAGTGCTGATGGGACGCCTGGGTGGCTCGGTTGGTTAAGCGTCTGCTTTCAGCTCAGGTCATGATCCCACGGTCCCGGCATCGAGTCCCGCATCGGGCTCCCTGCTCGGCGGAGAGCCTGCTTCTACCTCTCCCACTGCTGCTCCCCCTGCTTGTGCTCTCTCTCTCTCTTTCTCTCGGATAAATGAATAAATAAAATATTTAATAAAAAAAAAAACTAGAGTGCTGAGAGAAAAAGTAAGAAACCAAAATCTATAAAACAATTTAACTTTTATCTATTTTTATATTATATATTATAAATTAAGTATATTTTTCTTTAGTATATATAATTTAAATATAAATTCACACCAAATCTCATTACATATTTTCCAAAGACACTTTAAAATTCTAGAAATTAGATCCAATACATCAACATGGCTACTTAGAGCAGAGAGGGGGGTTGGTAATGGCAGTGGGAATGAAAGGGAATCACTGAATAAAACAGGAAAGTGGCTCTACATGGAGTAATAATGTTAGTGTGCTGAACTTAGGAGTATGATTACCTTCACTTTTCAAGCTTGAGGTCCAAAAGACACAAAATTGTCCCACACAGGACCTCCTGAATCAAATGGGAAATAGGAGGGGCAGGAATCTCCATATTTTTTTCTGAGTCCTCTCAAGTGATTTTTTTTTTTTATTAGTTTCAGAGGTAGAATTTAGTGATTCATCAGTTGCACAGAACACCCAATGCTCATTACATCAAGTGCCCTCCTTAATGCCCATCACCCAGTTACCCCATCCCCCCCCACCTTCCCTCCAGCAACTCCTGCCCATCCATTTCCCCTCCAGAGTTCAGCATCTCTTATGGTTTGCCTCCCTCTCAATTTTCATCTTATTTTATTTTTCCTTCTCTTCCCCTATGTTCCTGTGTTTTGTTTCTTAAGTTCCACATACGAGTGAAATAGTATGGTATTTGTCTATCTCTGACTGACCTGTTTCACTTAGCGTAATACCCTCTAGTTCCATCTACTTCCTTGCAAATGGCAAGATTTCCTCCTTTTTGATGGCTGAGCCATATTCCATTGTATGTATATACCACTTCTTTATCCGTTCATCTGTCGATGGACACCTGGGCTCTTTCCACAGCTTGGCTATTGTGGACATTGCTACTATCAACATTGGGGTGCACATGCCCCTTCAAATCACTGTATCCAGTATCCTTTGGATAAATACCAAGTAGTGCAATTTCTGGGTCGTAGGTTAGTTCTATTTTTAACTTTTTGAGGAACCTCCATACTGTTTTCCAGAGTGGCTGTACCAGTTTGCATTCCCACCAACAGTGTAAGAGGGTTCCCCTTTCTCTGTATCTTTGCCAACATCTTTCGTTTCCTGAGTTGTTAATTTTAGCCATTCTCACCAGTATGAGGTGGTATCTCATTGTGGTTTTAATTTGGATTTCCCTGATGCCAAGTGATGTTGAGCATTTTTTCATGTGTCTGTTGGCCATTTGTATGTCTTCTTTGGAGAAATGTCTATTCATGTCTTCTGCCTATTTCTTTCTTTTTTTAAGATTTTATTATTTATTTATTTGACAGAGAGAGAGACAGAGAGCACAAGCAGGGGGAGCAGCAGGCAGAGGGGAGAGGGAGAAGCAGGCTCCCTGCTGAGCAGAGAGCCCTATGCGGGGCTTGATCTCACGACCCTGGGATCATGACCTGAGCCGAAGGCAGCTGCTTAACTGACTCAGCCACCTAGGTGCCCCATCTTCTGCCTATTTCTTGCCTGGATTTTTTGGGTTTTTTTGGGTGTTGAGTTTGGTAAATTCTTTTTCGCTTTTGGATACTAGCCCTTTATCAGATAAGACATTTGCAAATATCTTCTCCCATTCTGTGGGTTGCCTTTTAGTTTTGTTGACTGTTTCCTTTGCTGTGCAAAAGCTTTTTATTTTGATGAGGCCCCAATAGTTCATTTTTGCTTTTGTTTCCCTTGCCTCTGGAGACCTGTCTAGCAAGAAGTTGCTGCAGCTGAGGTAAAAGAGGTTTCTGCCTGTGTTCTCTAGGATTTTTTTTTTTTTTAAAGATTTTATTTATTTATTTGGCAGAGAGAGACACAGCGAGAGAGGGAACGCAAGCAGGGGGAGTGGGAGAGGGAGAAGCAGGCTTCCTGCTGAGCATGGAGCCCGATGTGGGGCTTGATCCCAGGACCCTGGGACCATGACCTGAGCCGAAGGCAGACGCTTAACGACTGAGCCACCCAGGCGCCCCTCTCCTCTAGGATTTTGATGAATTCTTGTCTCACATTTAGGTCTTTCTTTCATTTGGAGTTTATCAAGTGATCCTTAAACACCAAAAATCTAATCTATCTTAAGGGGGACCACCTGATTCTAGGTCACCAGGCTAGGCCAAGAACAGAAGAACACAAGCTCCCAGGAAAGGCAAGCAAAATTCTTCCCAGGTCAAATTTCTGTGTGTGTGTAAATGTGAATTAGCTCCAAGAATGAGGCGCTATATAAATGCTGATTTCTCCTGGCAAACTTAATTTCCTACTACCTTTTAGGAAATTTCCTTTTCAGTCCACCTGCAAAGGGAGGGAAAGAATCTGTTGTTCTTCTCATTGTTGTTAATTATAATAAGAGTTAGGCATATCACAAAGATGAAAGAAGAAAAGATAATATCCAGTATTGGTAAGGTGGAGAGGAACAGGCAGCCTCAGACACTGTGGGTGGGAATGTGACCTGGGATAGCTAGTAAATCCCATCTTAAAATATCCCCCTAGGAATTTGTCCTCCAGAAGGAGTCTTATGAATGCTCAACAAGCATGTTTAAAAATGGCCAGCCAGTTCCACATAGCTGGTCACTGAAAACAGAAAGGGAGCAACCCAAACTTCCTTGAATATGGGATTAATTGATCTTATTATGGTATATCAATAACCATTGAAAAGAATGAGAATCTACGCATACTAATGTAGAAACATCTAAGATGTAATATTTCCAAGAGGTGTTGCTGAAAGAAAAAGAACTAAGGAGACTAATATGTCTAATATGTTAGTTTTGTTTTCTAAAGAAGAAAATGAAAATAAACCATTTTAGCATATGTATAGACAAAGTTGAATATGTATGCTCTGAATTGTTTACAGTGATAATCTCTATGGCATGAGATGGGGGAAGTTCCATTTTATATATTATGTATTTATGGAATAGTTGTATGTCAACCAACTTTGCATTACATTTCTAATTAGAAAGAAAACAACAAAGTTTTGTCGATCCCCAGCAAATGAAGGGGATAAAGTCTAAAATCTAAAGTGGTCTCCATTCTCCTATACTACATACTGTAGGACTTCAGACAACACGCTATGAGAACATATTTTGATTAATTAGACATTTTGTGGTCAAGGAGGTTTGCTAATAGGAACTAACTGGCTTATCATACAAGCAAAACGAAATTGTTTCCCCTAGGGCACCTGGGTGGCTCAGTTGGTTAAGCGACTGCCTTCGGCTCAGGTCATAATCCTGGAGTCCCTGGATTGAGTCCCGCATCAGGCTCCCTGCTCGGCAGGGAGTCTGCTTCTCCCTCTGACCCTCCCCCCTCTCATGTGCTCTCTCTCATTCTCTCTCTCTCAAATAAATAAATAAAATCTTAAAAAAAAAAAAAAGAAATTGTTTCCTCTAAAAGCAAACAAAAACTACACCAGTAAGATATCCCAGCCAGACCAAGTATTTATACATAGAAGGGCTTCAAGAGAATATAAGTAGCTCTGAAAACCAAAAGCAACTGGTTCTCATAAGATCTGTAATCTTTTGAGCTAATTATTTTCTTCAATATATCCTCCACTGAAGAGCAGTATAGATTTCTTGAAAAAACTATGAAATTGCTCTTAAAACAATACCCCATTTCTCTCCCCCAGCAGAACAATGATAAATCAGGAGCGAAATCAGAGTGCAACACTGGGGAAGGAATTGTGGCACTTCAATTGCAGTGACCCGGGGGTATGTCAACACACAAACCTGTGACTAGTTGGGTGCCCTCGCCTTGCCGTGGGAGGCTGTGCCCCAGCTATACGAACCTACAGAGCATGCGTCATTCAGGTCAAGAGGTAGAGTGAGGGAAGGCGTGTTCACAGCCCAGGGGTTTCCTTCCCTTGAGTTTTCAGGAAACCAATACCATTATGAGGTCTTGGTAAGCTGTGCCAGAGAGACCTAAGAAGATATCAGCAGACAGAACCTAAAGCTGGGATTCTGGACAGGTAGGGCAAGTGTCGACTGCACTGCCAACTAGCTGGTCGACTGAGCAAGTCAGTTGCCTTTTTAGGTCTCAGTTTCCTTATTTGAAAAATAAGACGAGTAATTGTATAAACCCAGTTCAGTCATTTATCAAATAAGGTGGTTACAAGGATTAAATAAGATAATTCTTGCAATGTGTTCAGCATGACACTCAGTAGGTATTTAGCAATTGATGTGTAGTACAGATGATTATCAACCATTGTTGTTGATGAAATGACATATATTTTGAGACCAGTATTCTTTTAGATGGTATATATTACTTCTCTATTTCTGTGTAACAAATTACAATTGGCCCTTGAACAATAGGGAGTTAAGGACACTGACCCCCTGCACATTCGAAAATTCACATACAAGTTTTGACTCTCCAAAATCTTAACTACTAATAGCTTACTGTTGACCAGAAGCCTTACTAGTAACATAAGCAGTCGATTAACCATATTTTGTATATGTGTCATATACTATATTCTTACAGTAAAGTAAGCTAGAGAAAAAATGTTATTAAGAAAATTGTAAGAGAAAATACATTTATAGGACTGTACTGTTTTTATTGACATCCATGTGTAAATGGACCCTTGCAGTTCAAACCCATGTTGTTCAAGGGTCAACTGTAATCAAAATCATAATATTAACCATCAACTTATTGAGTGTTGACTATGGGCTAGGGTTGTACTAAATCTTTTATTGATAATAGCTCACCTAATCCAGCTCTGCAAGAGGGGCAGCGCTATTATCATCCCATTTTCCAGATAAGGCAACTGAGACACAGAGAAGTTGAGTAATAGCTCAAAGATCACAGAGAATAAAATTAGAGATTGGATTTCTGCCTGAACAGGCTGACCACAAAGGGAGCTGATGTAGAAGCTCATGGAGGCTGTCGGCTCTCCGTGACCAGCATCTTGAGCCCGAGCTCCCTGTTGTCCATCAGCACCAGCAATAGGGAAGGAAAGCTGTATGTGGAGCAAAGAAGTTCAAGGACAAATTGGAACCCAAGAGGACCTCAGGATCCCCCTCTCAACACTGAACTTCAGATGGCTGCTTCTTCATTTCCATGTCCATTTCTCAGGCAACTTCATTTTTGGCAACTTTAACCCAGATCATACAAGAAAAGAGGTTCTAGGAAATGTAGTTCCAAATATAACTAAGTTGCCGAAAGAACAATAGAACACATTATATCGCACTGTATCCCTGGGTGTTAAGTTGCCTCTGGAAATAGAGAATCTCCAAAATCACTTTTGTTTTGAAAGACTCATATTTGACTTTCCGTTGGTCAGCATCCTAAACACTATGATAGCCAAATAAGCCCTTTGCAATCAGAACTGGAAAGAATTATCTATTCGTGTTTGCATACAGTAAGGGGAAATAACTTGTATTAAGTGTTTATTGTATGTCAGGCACAGTGCTAAGATCTTTTTATGTATTGTGCCATTTAATTTAATTTCTATCTTAAACAGCATTATTGGCATGCCTGATTTGCAGCTGAGGGAACACAGACCTGGAGAGACAAAGCCTTTTTCTCACAATCGTATAGTTAGTAGTAATAAAAATAATAACTGGCTTTTGCTGAAGGCTTACTATGTGCCTGGCACTGTAATTTAAAAGCATAGTATCATTTTATATGACCACAATACTTGAGTGAGAGCCTATTGTTATTCCTGCTTTACCTTGGAAGATAATGAGGCACAGGATATTTCAATATCTTGTCCAAGGTCAGATAGCTACTCACTGGTAAGGCCACGGGTTGCAGAGATGGCAGTGCTCATCAAACATTGCATCTGGCTCTCTGATTTCTCCCCGAGTTGGTTGGTTAGTTGTGGACATGTGACTACTTATAGGCTACACGTGACGATGGGCGATAAGCAGAAGTAATGTGTGTCACTGCTGGGTCAGAGCAGAGTGTTATGTGAAGTCTTCATATTCTCTCTTCTCTTACTGCAGTACCTAGGGGTAGTCCATGTGGTTGAGGCTGTCTCAGCATGGGTCCCTGAGTAACTGTGTGGAGCAGAGCCACCTACCCTAACATAAGCAAGAAGTTAATCTTTTTTTACATTGAAATTTAGGGGTTCATTTGTTACTGTAGCATAATTGGCCTATCCTGACTAATGCAACCCATGCTAGTCTAATTCCAGAGCCTCTGATCTTTTTTTAACCACTAAGCTATGCTATCTTCACCAAGTGGTAGGGCTAGGAATGAGGACCTAAGTATAAAATAATATATGTGATTACCCTCAGAAATAAGGAAGCACACATGGACATAAGATATCTAGATATCGTGGTAAGTCCCATCTGACCACAAGTATTTGACTTACAAAAGTCAATTGTGGCAATCAATGATAATTCCCCTCGGCAGAATTTCAAGGGCTATTTGTAATATTTCACCTGAGAAGCAAAGCTATTTCCTCTAAAGGGAAGGGCAAGAGGGAAGGAGAGCAAATTAAAATATAGCAGGGGACAGCAGAGTCCAGACTGCTGCCCATTTTTGTAAATAAAGTTTTATTGGAACACAGACACACACTCCTTTACTCATTTGCTCATCCAATTGCGTTTTGTCAATGGCTGCTTTTGCCCTACAACAGCGGAGCTGAGTATTTGCAGCAGAGACCCCATGGCCCACAATGCCTAAAATCTTCGCTCTCTGGCCCTTTATGGAAAAAGTGTGCGAATCCCTGACCTAGGTATTAAAAAAATGGCCAGGAGGTACAGGGCTTTCCCTTAGGGACCCTGAAAGGCCTTCCAGATTTTTCCAAGGGTCCTGATTATACAGCAGTCCTCCCTTATCCTTGGTTTTGTTTTCCCTGGTTTTGGTTACCCAGGGTGAACCAAGGTCAAGAAGCAGATGATCCTCTTTCTGACATGTGGTTAGAAAGTGCCTATGTCATGCACCTCACTTCATCTCATCACATAGGTATTTCACCATCTCACATCATCACAAGAAGGGTGAGTACAACACAATAAGATATTTTGAGAGAGAGAGAGAGAAACCGTATTCACATTAACTTTTATTACAGTATATTGTTATAATTGTTCCATTTTATTATTACTTGTTAATCACTTACTGTGTCTAATTTATAAATTAAACTTTATCATAGGTATGTATGCATAGGAAAATACATAGCATATGTAGATGTAGGGTTCAGTACTATCCGTGGTTTCAGGCATCCACTGGGAGCCTCCAAACATAACCCCTGCAGATAAGGGGGTACTGCTGTATGCTGAAAATTCCCTCCTTAATCACACTTTCAAGTTAAATTAAAGCCTCAAAGGGCCCCATAAAAATGCAAATAGATTATCTGCTAACTCATTACCCCAGTTAACACCTTGGCACTAATTCCTTTTGCAGGCTTGTCTGTCTCCAGTACATCTCTGAATGAGAGTAGTGAACTGTGGAGGAGGGAGGGGGGAAGAGTAAAGAGACTGGGATGGGTTAGGGGCAAGATTGAGAGGCTTCTGTTAACTGGCTGGTCAGCATGGCGTATAGAGTCAACATCACTTGTGTCAGAATTGGGCTCCATTTAGAGAACTCATAATCACTCTTCTGTGAGTTGATCCAACTAAATTGCCAATCTCTGTTCTTAGGGTTTGGGGATGAAGGGTGACAGCATCTGATCTGGGGAAACACAGAGGCACAGACCCTCATAAACAATGTAACGTCAGCTCTTGTGAGTAATTCTCAGCTCTCAAGGTCCTGTCACACACTGTTGCTCCACCCGGAGTCCCCTACCCTGTGTTCTGACTGGCTAAACTTTATGCATATGTCAAGGTTCAGGTAAGGCTCATCTCCTCCAGGAAGCCTTCCCTTATTGGCCAGGAGTGGGTGCGGTCTTCCCTTAGCCCCATATACTATTCCCATTACCAATACTTTCCAGCAAATGGGGTTCCTGCCTTGGGTCCCATGTCCCTGAGGTCCCTTGAGGCCTGTGCTCCTTCTGTGAAATGAAGAGTCCCAGCCCTGTTTCTAGATTGTTCTCTGAATAGCCAGATCCCTGAAATTTCTATCCCAAATGGTCTTAGTCTAGATCCAAATGCCTGCAGAACTTCTTCCCTAGATTCTTTTTACAGATGATAGGTGGCTTAGCATCCCTAGTTCTAAAAAATGGCCAAAGGGCAGCTGCTTGGGTGATGATAGATCCAGTTTGGACACATTGGTGTTGAACTGTTAATATGTAGGATGAAGCCTGAGGTAAGAAGAGAAGGGAGGTAGGTTTCGTGGTCTCTGTAGATGCTAGTAGTGGGCCTGGCCATCACAGCCCTTCCTCTCCGATATCGCTCTGATTCTTGTGCCATTAGACTGTGAACAAATTGGGGGGAGGGGTTCTTCTCAATTCTCAGCTGGGTAAATTGCCAGGTGCCTTGTTAATTGTTGCAGTGTAGAGAAGCACCTGGAAATGGGACTCTGCTACAGCACTTGCGTCTTCCCATCTGGAGAAATATTTTTGTAAAGGCTGTAAGTTCACCCAGATTCTCTCCCTCTGTGCACCATCTGCAGAATTCCATTGCTTGGAGGTGCCTGGGCTTGAAATGAATAAGGAACCCTTTCTGGCAGGTTTTGCTTTTGCCATCTGACCTAGGTCTAAAGAGTGAAGCTTCATTTAGAGAATTGGTGAAGTAAATTGACCTTGCAAAACTGTAATGAGACCACACCAACCTAAGAAGACTTGACTGTGAATTCTCAGTGGTGAGTTGGGGAGAGACATGGATATACTATGAATGAACCAGGCTGAGACCTGCCCTAGCCCAGCAGGGATGTTTCCATTCCACGAGCAGAGTTCTGACTTACCTTGTTTATTTATTCAGGATCTTGGCAGTTCAGTTCTGTTCAACACCTGATTTTAAAAATTGATTTATTAAATACTCATTATGTTAAATATTCAGGAATTTTTGAGCCACTTAAACATAGTGGGAATAACTATACAATGGAAATTGACAAACAGTACAAATTAGGATTTCCTTCCTCACTCTCCCCGCCCCCAACTCCCGACCCAAATAATTCACCAGCACACCACTGCTTACCCTACAGAAAAACTCTTCTTAGGAGGGCAAGAGTCAGATACAAAAACACATCATTTCTTTACATGCTATTTTTTTAAAAGATGTATTTATTTTAGAGAGAGAGAGAGCATGTGAGCGAGTGTTGGGGGGAAGGGCAAAGGGAGAGGGAGAGAGAGAGACTCAAGCAGACTCCCTACTGATTGCAGAGCCCGATGCAGGTCTCAATCTCATGACCTTGAGATCATGACCTGAGCCAAAACCAAGAGTCAGACAACCAATTGCACCAACGAGGAACCCCAAAATATTTATTTTTTAATCATAAAAGTATATATGCTTGTCGAAACAAATTCAAAAGAACTGAGTGTATGAAATATAAAATAACAGTTCGTTCTGTCTGAATCCAAAATCCTCTCCTACAGAAGTAACTTTGCAGTATAGCCTTCTAGAAGTTTTCTACAGTTACACAAATACATAGAAACAAATTTTCTTTTTTGGATAAATGGATTGAAGCCACACATATTTTTTAATGCCTTTTTTCCCCATAGGAATATATTGTGGATATTTGTTCAAGTTAGATCATACACGTCTACACCACTCATTTTAGTAACTAAGGGTATTCCATAGTACTGTCTTCTTAATGGCCAGTTAGCTCATTTTCATTTTATTTTTATTTTTGCTTCTACGAATAACGCTCGAATAATCATGCTGTGTGTGTGTGTGTGTGTGTGTGTGTCTGTGTGTCTGTGTGTCTGTGTGTGTCTGTGTATTTCCATGCACATGCAAGAGTATTTCTTTAGGATGGATTCCTAGGACAAAAATTATTAAGTATTATATTGGAAGATAGTGCTAAATTGTCCTGTAAGAGAAAATTGTACTAAAACCCCCTATTTCCAGCAAGTATTAGTGTGTTTATTTTTCTAAATTCTCACCACCAACAAAGTTATTAATATTTTTAAGTTTTGAAAAGTCGTTAAAAGTTACATTTTATTGTTGTTTTAACTTGCATTTCCTTATTCCTTAGCAAGACCAAGTGTCTTGTTTTACATTTGTATTTCTTCTTTTGTGAATTACCAATTAATCTTCTTTGCTCATTTTTCTATTGAATTATTCATTTCAGAAATCAATGTGTAGGAGCTTTCTAAATAAAATGTATTTTGGCCATTAGTCTGTAATGTGCACTGCAAACATTAGCTTCAAGTCTGTTTTTTTACTTTGTATTATGTTTATCTACACAGAAAGTCTATAAATTAAACTATCCAGAGGATGGTTTTGTGTTATACTTATAAAGGCTATTCATACCCCAAAGTATAAAAGCATTATCTTATATTTTTTCTAATACTTTCTATTTTTCTTTTACATTTAAGTTTATTGATTATTTTTACCTATCCAGAATTTATTTTTGTGTAAGAGATAAGGATGAAAAGATATATGGAGAAGAATGCTTCTTGTAATAGTGTTTGAGTGGCAAAAAATTGGAAATAACTCTATTACTAGACGTGTAATTAAATATATTATAGATCTACACTATAAGGCATTAGATAACTCATAAAAAGAAATAGTTAGGTCTGTACCTATTGACATGAAACAATGTCTTTGTTGTGTTAGGAGAGGATACATTTCAGACAACTGTACATGGTATGCACTGTGAAGGTTGATGCTTAAGGCCATGTAAATTCTGTACTGCTAATTCCATAGACTATGGCATGATTGGCATCCCTGAAATGTGCAATATAGTAGCCCTGTTAGCCTCACTGCACCTTTAGCTGATAGAGGTGATGCATATCCTGCTGATCTCTGGTGAGTTCCCCTCATCTCCTTTCCTCTTTTGATATACTCCTGAGCCTTCTCTTTCTTGGTGGGCCCCCAAATGGGTTTTCAAGACAGCTTTAGACAGAGCATCTAGTAGGACCATGGGAAGCAGGCAGGCTTCCCCACTAAACTCCAGCCGTGCAGACCACTTCCCCTATAGTCTCTCTTCCCACTTTGCCAGTTTGGGATCCCATAGCCAGGTTTCTGTTTCTGACGTCTTCTGGCAGAATCAGGCACTATTCTGGGAATCTTGATTCATCCAAGATGCACAAGTAAGAAATGCTTGTTGGTAGTCATTGAGTTTTGGGATAGTTTCTTATACAACATTGTTGTGAAAATAGCTGATTGATTTTTCCTTATTCTATGAAAACAAAATCCTAATTTTATTGGGGCAGCAATGAGCTCAACTAAAAAGGATACATTTTTAAGCTTTTTTAATTGCTTGATGTGTCCGTGTAACTGAATTTTGGCCAATGAGATAAAGTTCTGGGTCATATTTCCAGGAAATTTAATTAAAAGGAACTGACCCCACTGAGAGGTACACCCCTTTTACCCTTCCGTCCTTTCTTCTTCCTGCTTCCAGCTTCACAGAGGAGAACTGGAGAATCAGTGGCCACCTTTGGATAATGAGATGTCTTTGGGGTAGAAGCCAAGTTCTAGGATAGTAAAGGAGAAAGGCAAGGGCCTGGGTTCCCGATGCTTCTGGAGCCACCATAACAGTCCAGGTTGCCTGCCTCCAGATTTCTCTTACTTGAGAGAAAAAGAAGCTTCTATCTTGTTTAAGTCACTCCTATTCCTAACAGATTATGTTGTAAAGTGTTGAATGAGAAAGCCAATTATAACTCTCATTGTAAAGATATTAAAATAAAATATATGTAAGAACAAAGACTAGAAGGTACTGGAGCTAAATGGTAAGTTTGACTTGATTATGTGAAGGGAAATGTTTGCTGAGTGATGAGTGGTTAGAGTCAGCCTGGATGAAAAGGCAGTGTTCCAGGCAGGAAAATAGCTTTGGCTTCTAGGTCTAGCTGTGAGCAAATACTAGAGGTGCACCTTGGGCACACCATTTAATTTCTCTGAGCCTCAGTTTTCTCTTTTGCAAAATGGAAACAACTCAGAAAATCCTATTTAAAAGTTAATTGTGATAATGAGAAATCAGCTAAAGCTCAGGTGACCATGAAATTTATCATCCTTACAGAGACATTTTTGGAGGACAAAGGATGTTACTGTGACTTTCCTGGCTACACTGGGTGTCATGGGTTTGGGACTGATCCTTCTCCACCCAGCAGAGGGACATTTGAGTCCAGTGTTTGGTGCACTTGTCAGTTGTAATAATCAGCCTAGTTCCTACGCATCTAATATATAAAGACATCTTTTCTGTTTTTTTTTTCCCCCACAAGGTAACTGGAAGAACAACTGAAAAATTATATATTCATTAACTTCACAACAATGCAATTCTGTAATTGAATTACTTGGCCCCATTCATCCCACACTATAGAATTATACGGTGACAATACCTAGAGATGAGCATCTCCCACGGTGGTCACAAGAATCACATAAGCATCTATGAATACTTTGAAAACTGTAAAAGCTTCTGGGAATGCTAGGCATTTTCATTGATGGAGGAAAAATGTGAAATGACAGCCTTTGGGGGGACAGTAATCATCTTGGAACACAGAAGTCAGTGACCAAGAGATGATGTGGGCAGGCATAAATAATATGAAAATAAGACCGTAGTTACATGACCTCTCCAGACCTTATCTCCTGAATATGGTCTTTGGGAAAACTGTGATGGAGACATCTTTAGTCAAAAACAAAGAAATGAAATAAAATGAAAAAAAAAAAAAAACAAAAAAAACCAGCAACAGGTATGTACTACAATCTTACCCCAGTTGAATTCCTTTGCCAGCTAAGCCCATTAAAGCATTATTGTTACTGTCACCAACTCCAATGTATTATTAAGTACAAAGAATTATTATGATGATTGTTACTGTTGCAATTATATAGTAAATTGACTCTTTTAAAGCAATTTGAGAACATTAAATAATTTTCCTGTAGAAGCAGCCCCCAAAGAGGGGTGCAGTTATGTTGCTGGGCCTGACCGTGCACACGTGTGTGAGATTCTGCCTTGGATGTATTCTCCACTTGCCTCATCTCCTGTCTGAAACCAGGCTGTGAGTTTCACATTTACTGGTTCACATTTATTCATTTATGTATACTTATTTGAGTGCTTACCATCCACTAGGTGCTTACTACAGCAGTGAACAAGACTGCAAATGCTGTTGGCTTCTTGCCCACCTCCCTTAAACTTCAGCCTGCTTGTGAGCCTTCCAACTGCCAGTACCTGTATCTCTTTTCCCGAGGGTATTCTCCAAGGTGAGGAGAAGTCATTTACCACCACACTCAGCTGCCCTTAAACAATGACTGATCGGAGTTAATGTATAAATACCCCGACTCTCTCACCCTTCAGATGGGAAACCTCTGTAGCATGTGTTTTACAGTTTCCCAGAGTTACCCCTTGGGATTAAAATTCATTTACCCAGAATGGCAGTGGCTTGATAAAAGCAACCTTTATTGCTTTCCCTTCTCTGTCTCATTGCTTTCCTGGGACTATCTGCGATCCCTTCCCAAAATAAAATACTTACATCTAATCCTTGTCTTAGAGTCTGCTTTTGGGGGGAATGCTTGAAGACATAACCCCTGACTTCAAGGTGGGGTGGAAGAAGGGTTACAGACTCAGTGGCCTATAGGGGCCAGGCAGGTGTGGTAAATAAATGAAGTAAATTGACATTCTTCCCCTGAGCATACCCAACTACCAATATATTTAGTATTCAAGTCTTTAGTTCTGCCTAAAGACTTCAGCTTACTAGCTATTCTTTCTTCCCAAGATATAGTCCTTCCTTCCCAGGGGGTCTAAGGAGGAATGATTGCCACAGGTAGTGACTGAATGACTGATACTACATTCAATAACACATTCACTCATTCATTTGCTACCCATCAACTTATCTACTAACCACTTACGCATCCATCAACCCATTTACTTACCACACATCCACATACCATACACTCACTCTCTTCTCACTCATCAATCCATACATATATTAGTTCATTTAGTCACCACCCATCCAACCATTGCCTTACTGCTCACCCCCTCACTGCCCATCCTCAAACACTTTTAAAGTCTTCACTCTGGGTATAAGATCATGCTAATCGAAGTAGGGTAAAATAAGAATTTATAAAAGGTCGATTGGGACCTTCAACATACCTCATACTTCAACATACCTCATACTTCAACAAGTAGCTGACCTCAACATACCTCATCTCTAGCTACTTCCTTTCCATGAATATCTGGTCCATTAGAAATTTTCTGATTTCCTCAGGCTGTTTCACCTCCAGATGCATTTACTTTGACTATTTCACCTTTTACGTCTCCTTTCCCATCTTTATTACGTGGATAACTTGTATTTATCCTTCAAAGCCATCTTGACAGTTAATACCTCTAATGGATGCAATGGTTTGCCACAGAGAGCCCCCCTCTAGGACCAAGGCATTCATTTGCTATACTACTGCGGGGGGGTTGGTGGTGGCTGATGGCTCATAGCACCCACTCCTCAGGGGCCTGACTGGTCCATCTGAAGGTATAAAGCCCTGATCCAGTTACCACAAGTTGGATCTCTCTTAAGGTCCATCCCAGCTCAAGAGGTTCCTGTGGGATTGGTTGAGATCTCAGTTGCAGTTACAATACAGTTTATATTCTCCTTGGTCCAATTTTGCTCTTCTCACTCTCTGACAGAACGCTCCTCAAGCAACCCTCTGCTCTCAAATCTCAGAGACTCAGGGTCAATTTCCAAGATAACCTGACCTAGCTTTGCAAAGTCTTCTCAACTTCTCCCAGCCCTTGCCCCAACAAGTTAGAAAGAAACAAAGATTCAATCAGTTCATCACCTCCTCCTCTGTGCCCTCAAGGTACTTCATTTATATGACACATCTGTCAGGTTCAGTTAGGAAAACAGAGCTACTATTAATGTTATGGAATATCCTAGTCTGTTGGGGCTGCTATAACAAAATACCACTGGGTGGCTTACAAACAGCAGAAGTCTATTTCTCCCTGTTCTGGCAGCTAGGAAGTCCAAGATCAAGGTGCCAGCATGGTTGGGTGAAGGCCCTCTTCCAGGTCACATAATTCTTGCTGTATCTTCACATGGGGGAAGGGGGTAAGGAGTTATGTGGCAGCTCTTTTGTAAGAGCACTAATCCTACTCATGAGGGCTCTGCTCTAATGACCTAATCACCTCCCAAACGCCTCACCTTCTAACACCATCCCTTTGGTATAAGGATTCCAACATGTGAATTTGGCTGGGGTGGGGGAGGGGGGTTGGCGAGGAAGAGGAAAGGTGGAGCAAACATTCAGACCATAGCATGAAAATACAGGAATTAATGCAAGACCTTTTCCTTACATAAAAATGGAAGGCAGTGAGGAAATGAAGGTCTGGAAGTGAGGAGTCAGAGCATCAGACAGATAGTAACTCATCATGTTTGCCAGAAGCACAGACATGAGTAAACAGTTGGAGCTTGCAGGGAAATCTGAGATGCTATGTATGTCTGGCCGCTGACATGTGACTCCAAAGGAGGTACCCATGGAGAGCAGTGTAGAAATTGCTACCTCTGTGAAAGCTATTGTTCTTGAGGAATCTGTCATTTTGACAGGATGTGGCCAATTGCCTTGTGGTCAGCTTGGGGTCACTGTTGGTCAACAGGACTGGCAGTTGGGAATATGGGGTGGGTGCAGATAGGAGGAGAGGAAGGACACCCTGGGGCCCTCTGGGCATATCTCTGTTTGTTTCTCTTCATATTTGACCATCACAACCTCCTAAAGTCATGGCCTTTGCTTTTCTCTTGCTTTCCAAATCTCATATGAGTTCCTTCTAGTCAACTTTAACCTACAGTCATAAAGAAAGGTGATCCTAGGGGATGTGGTTCCCATCCACAGATAAGAGTGAATGGTCGTGTTGAGTTGCCAACATGTACTCCAGGCACATATAACATTAGGACATTTAACATATTGCTTCATTGTTGGATTTTGCTGCCTTGAGTTTCCGTCTGGATCAAGAGTTATACCAACTACAGACTGTAAGCCAAATCTTTCCCACTGCCTGTTTTTGTAAATAAAGTTTTATTGGAACATGGACACATCCATTCATTGCTTATGGCTGCTTTCTCTCTACCGTGGCAGAGTTGAGTAGTAGTGACAAAGACGGTATGGCCATCAAGTCTAAAGAAAATGCCCTTTACAGGCAATGTTTGCCAACCCCTGCTCTGGACTGTGAGATCCGTGAAGGCAGGAGCTGTCCTACTTATTTTTGTCCCCACTGTCAGTGTCTCACACACTGCATGGGAGAGTCGAGTAAATATTTATGAAGTGATTGAATGAATTTTGGAGCTAGAACATAAATCCATACATCATTAACATAGGACTTGATACATTAAGCAATACAAGCAGGTATAGCTGTTGGAGAAACCAAAAATTGTTCTTTGGGGCAGAATATGTGAGTTATTATCAGATTATGTCGGTGGTCTCAGGAAATTCTGGGTTGATTTGATGAAGGTACTAAGTTCCAGAAGAGTCAGGAAAGAAATTAGAAATTAGAAACCTCGGGTTTTAGACCTGGCTCTGTCATTTTCTAGCCTTGTGATCTAGAACAAGTTACTAAGGGCTTTCTGATCCCCCTTCTCAGCTATGGGGTGAGTATAAGAATACAGGTTTGCCCAGACTCAGAGGGTTTTTGTGGCAAGCTAACTATATGATGGTGTGGAATGCTCTGGAAACTGTAAAGCAATACCTAAATAAAAGGGATTACTTTGCAGTCAGAGATAATTTTCAAAATTAACATGGAACACCACGTTTGTGAAGCCCATGTTCTATTTGTGTTTTCCCAGGGGTCTTAAACCTTGAAGGCTTGGTTGAGACAACAGGACCTAGGACTGTGCCCCTGTGTGGGCGACAATGCCTCAGATGTCAGAATACAGGGTGGGGATGTTGGTGGAAAATAGCCTTTTCCTTCTAAAAATTCTTCAGGTCTTCAATTTCTCCCTAGCAATGGGGTTCATCTTTTTATAGAACAGCATCTGATTTGTCAGCAACCTCTAGGTAGTTTATTGATTTAACATTTCTTCAGAGATGCTAAGAAATATGTGGTCTGCTGACAGCAACAGGGAGCTGTGCCTTAAAAGGGGAATCTGATGGCTTGCTCCCAGCTGTCCTGGCTCAGAGCCTCTGCAATCACTGATTTTCAGAAAATTGTTTTAAATAGAGTTTATGTTCCATTTTGAGCAGGCTCTTTTTTGCTTCCTCATTTCCCAACAATCAATGGGGATGGTGGTGACTTTGCATGGCATCTCACATGCTGTTGCTGAATGGAGTCATTTCATGGTGAAATAACCTAAATGGAAGAGAAATCTGCTTTGGTCAAATGCTGAGGTTCACAGTGTCAAAACAATCAGATTCCATAAATGATTTTCAAAAATCCATTTCTTTATTGTTTTGGAGCACAGAGACAATGGAATCTGTGGAGCATGGGTCCTTGAACAAGTGTCTGAAAGGCAGGGCAGGCAGGGCTCCTAGAAAGTAAAAGGAAGGAACTCACCTTAGAATGAACTCCCCTGCGGGGGAGGGCCACCTAACACTCTCCTGCCTCCCTCCTTATTCCTCTCATAGCTCCCCACTTCCGAGGGAGGGCACTTTACGGATCTGATTGGGCTGGATTTAATTTGTGGATGGGTCACTGGGCCTTAAAGGTCAAAGGCTTTGGATTTCTTTCTTTCCTTTGATCTTGTGTCTCCAACAGCATGGGTGTGGTCAAGGTGGTCATTCTCCCAAATCTCCCATTTCCCCCCATTTCCTCCCTCTTGTCTTATCATAAATATTTAGGTTTGGGGGAGGCAGGGTGCTAGGATGACCAACTGGTTTGCCCTGGCCATCCTGGTTTTAGCACCCCAAGTCTAACACCTCGAGAACCCCCTAAGTCTCTAGCAAACAGACAGTGTTCGCCCTGGGTCCCATTTTATCCTCCAAACTAAGCTGCATATTTCAATTCAACTGTTATTGGGGTGCCTGTGTTGGGGATTTTGGAGGCTGCCTCAAGTATTAATAGCTAATTAAAGAAAAAAATTTTTTTTTGAAATTCTCATTTGGCTTTTTTTCTTTGTACCTGTTCTCTTTTTCTGGAATCTGCTGAAGAGAAGAGGTGAAGGGTAGGATGGGTCCCCTGCTCTAATGGCTCTAAATGTGACTCTCAACATCTACAATGGCAGTGTTTTGTAGACACAGATGCACAAGGAGCCTGTGGTAAGTGGCCTGGGGAGCAGGAAAAACAAAGAGGTTTGCGGAGACCAAAGAAGAGGGAAAGGGAAATAAAGATTTTTATGAAAATACGTCAATTCTTCAAAGGGGTCTCATCTTGAAGGCCTTATATTTAGGTCAACACTATTGAGCTCCCACATTGGGTGAGGTCCCAAGATACTTGGGTGAGTGACACAGTCCTGTCCCCAAGAGCACTTCATCCTGCTTTCTTGGCCTCTTGGCCGCTTTTCGGTGATGTGAGCTCCACCGCCTCCTTGGGCAACAGGGAGGGAAGCCTTGGGGTAGCTCCAACTGGAAATCCACACTCAGGCCTCTTTCCCCAATTGTGACTGTGTGAGGAGAGACCCACTCGGCTTCTAGAGTTGTAGTGAAGTGAAAATGCCACACAGTTTCTTGGCCTGGGATAAACAATGTTTGTCATCCAGCACAAATGGGCATTGACCTCTTTAGAAGCCAGATTTTAGGGAGGTTCAATGTCCTTGGCAGGCTACTAAATTTGAGATGATCTGCTTGCCTTCCGGGCAGAGGGGCCGATTTTCTGATCCTTTAGGAAATATAAGTCATGGTTACACAGGAGAATTCCAGAAAATTGCTTAATCCTAGTCTCTTTCGGGGTCACCTCAGGTAGGGAATGGAGTGCTTTCTTTTTCATTGTGAGTTTGGTTATCATTACCTCATAGACACACCTTATGAAAATCTAAACATTTTGTTCTTTTGAAAGATTAGCGACTTTGGCACTCTGGGCCCCATTCTTTGAATAACAACAAGCAGCTGGAGTGGGACAGGGATTGTCTCCTTTAGAGAGGGCATGGAGTCCCGAATCCCCAAAGCTACCCTACCCGCTACTGTCTCACTTATATTGTACAATGGCCATTTCTCATTTATATGGTTCCCTGGAGCACATGGATCATTGATTCTGTGAACGCTGAGTTAGAGTCTATAATCATCACACTCTCTTCCACAGTGACCATATTCTTCCTCCCCCTCTTCCTCCTTCCTTCCATTTCTACCCCAGCCCCTCTCCTCCCCCGGCAGCTCCCTGCCTGGTAATAGAACTTTACATAGAAGCATGCATCACCTGCAGCGGGCATAGACCAAGCACTTAAACACAGTGTCCATTCCGCACAACCGTCTAGATCAGCAGATCTCAAAGTGTGGTCCCTGAGCAGCCGCAGCAGCATCTCCTGGGAATTCATTACAAATCCCAATTCTGAGGCTCCTCCTGGATCTCCTAAATCAAAAACTCTGGCGATGAGACCCAGTTGTCTGTGTCTTCTAGGCAATTCTGTCACCCATAAGTATCAGAATCACTGGTCTACACTTCGAGGCACCCATTTGCTGAAAATAAAATCTGAGCCTGTGGAAGGCAATTTACTCCTCTGGCTCTCATTTGAGCATAACGTAAAAACCCTTCGTTGTTTTTTTCTCCATATGCAGTCTGTGGAAGTGAAAGAAATGTCTGTTCGCAGTTCAGAAATCGCCATTTTGTGAGGTGTCTGAAGGCCTCTCAGCTGCAGTGTTGTTCACTTCCAGTTTTAGGAGGAGTTTATTGTTGTCCAGGACACTCCTTTCCCTGTCCCTGGCAAAAGGAAGGAAAGAAGTACCAACCCTCCCCTCGTGGTCTATTGGCCTGGATCAGGTACTGTTTATTCTGCTTCTTCCTTGTTCCTTAGGCATAAATCTTGTCTCACCAAGCAGACAGTAAGTTCCTCGCAGGCCTGGGTGATTGATTTGAAGGAAACAACTTCATTTGTTCCCTTTTCCAGAGGTGGCATCAGGAGCTGGAAACCTTGCTTCTCAATTCAGCTGAGTATGGCTCTGTGAGCAAGAGCTGCAAGGTAGCTCCTAATCCTGTTGTCTTGGGCACAGGGACCTCTATCAAGTGGCCCGAGAGCCCTCCAGACTGAGGGTCCCCCTCACGGAGGCAACTGCAGGTGTTCCTCTGAGAACAAAGCCCAGGAATCAATTTCTCCCCAGCGTGCTGCCCATGGCACCAGGAAGAAGTAGGACTCTGATTCTGGGATAGCTGGGAAGAGGCCTTGGGTCATGGGTGATGGTTTGATCATGCGGTTGGTGGCAAGACCTTGATTGGACTTGATACGATTGGACTGTGCCATCGATTAAATACCTGGGTGGAGTTAGCTGAACTGCATCAATTCCTTCATACTCCCTTCTTATATGCTGGAAATTGAGGCACGGAGAAGGTAAGGGTTGTGTCATACAGCCACTAGGGGGATCGTTCATTCATTCATTCACTGACTTCATTATTTCCTACACCCTATTAAGCAACATCTGTGTGCCAGGCAATGAAAGATTTGTGTGTGTGTGTGTGTGTGTGTGTGTGTGTGTGTAGGTGGGTGTGTGTTATGAGTTTCTTTTCTGTCATGCTCCAAATAATAGCTTTGATACTTCTGCAATCGATTTCATTAATTAAGTTAATTTTATTCATAATGTTGGAGACATAAGAAATGGATGCAAATGAATGCTAATTTCTGAATTAATATTTCGAGCTAAGATCCTTGCCATTTTTTAAGGGAGGATTGCTGCAGTGGTTTTGGAATTCAGAAATAGAAGTTTCTGTTTTTCTCCTTTCTCCTTTAAGCTGGGTAGGCTCCCATCCTGAGAATGAAGTTTCTGAAGTCTCGATGATCTCTGTCCTAGTTTTATTCTAGCTCTAGAGAAGTAGTCATTAGATGCCGGGAGTGTTGCCTTTTGCTTTCTTCCCTCATGACTCTCTCTGGTTCTGGATCCAAGAATTGATGATAACGGATTCTCCTCCCTCTCTTCCAATTCAACTTTTCATTCTTTGCTCTTTTGCTTTGTGCATATACCTGGTAACACAGGCTGGCACTCAGAGCGAGGAGAAAGGGCCTGGGGGGAAGGAGTGTGTTTCAGACCTCTCCTTCTACTGACTTCATCCATCACGCATGTTTCTCTGTTAGCTTCAGGCCCAAGGGGAGGAATTCTTATGGAGAATGGCGAAGGGGAAAATGTTACCAACCTACAGACAGCAATGACCTCACAGAACATGCTCTTTGGGGATTTGGCAATGAAGTGTTTGTTTCAATGGAAGAATTTCACTCCAGATTAAATTCCACCTGCTTCTTCTGAATGTCTCTACACGACAATAGCCCTCTGCCTTCAGTTGGGTGAGTGGGGGTGGGGTGGGGAGGTGTTATGATTTCTGCTGGGGAGCAGAAGCTTCTGATTCCGTGTCTTTGATGATTTCAGAGCTTCCTTGTGAAATGGGAGGGATGGCGAAACAGGCTGCTTGTGGTTATATCCAAGAACTTATATTCTGGACCAGACTGCTTGGCTCAACCCATAGGACATTTGAGGATCCAGCCCTTGCAGCCCTGTGAGCCCTGTCTCTGACAGTGCCTGTCTCTCCTTCATACGTCCCCATGACCCAGCCATATGGAAGCTCCTTTCCATTCTCCAGACACTCCACACTGGTTAGTACCTTTGGGCCTTTGCACACTTGCTCTCTGGGTCAGTTCACATGGGGGAACACGTGATCGTCTTTCAGTGCAAATAGAACTTAAGGAAACAATAGCAACTCTACCTAGGGGTGAGGTGAGGTGGGAGAGACGAGGCTCTGTTGGACTCAATATAGGGGGTTCTATTTGTACCTATGCTGCGTTGTTTATGATACCATTTTGCAACTGTTTTCCTATAATAAGATACTATCAGTGTTTAAGCACAGAGATTCTGAAGCAAGACTGCCTGGGCTCAGTCACAGTTCTGCCACTGACTAGCTGTGTAGTCTTGGGCCAGTTACTTGGTTACGTTAGTTTCCCCATCTGTGAAATGAAGGTAATAAAAATCATACTTATTTCAGAAGTTTGCTTTAAGGATTAAGTAAATTGTTGTTATTCCTCTTTCTCCTCCTCCCTTCATGCACCTCATTTCTTATGTCTAGTACTTTTCCCTGAATACAAATTGCCCTCAGGAATGGTGGATGAAGTCTAAGATAATTGAATTTTTAGTTTTAAATTTGTTAAATAAGCTTCTGCAAATTTGTAGCAGAAGTAATAGGGCTGAATGTTGACGTCTCAAAATAGTACCCAAGTTAACCTGTTGATAAAGCAAGTCTGAGTTTATTGCTTACTACAATAAGGGAGATTATTTCGTTGACAGATCCTTAATATCATCTCAGAAAGGGAAGGGCAAAGTTGGAATATTCATGATTCTATTAGACGTGGACAGGGGCGCCTGGGTGTCTCAGTCCATTAAGCATCCAACTCCTGGTTTTGGCTCAGGATCGTGAGATCAAGTCCCTTGTCGGGCTCCATGCTCAGTGCAGAGTCTGCATGGGATTCTTTCTCCCTCTCCCTCTGCTCCTCCCCCTGCTGGTGCATGTGCTCTCTCGCTCTCTCTCTCTAAAATAAGTAAATAAATAAAATCTTAAAAAAAAAAGAAGTGGGCAAGGTTCATGACGAAATAGTTTAGGGCTGGTTGACACAGCAAAGGGAGAATTTCAAGACAAGGTGTTCAAAGCAGGTCTTGATTGCTAATGAGCCTGGTTGATTTATCTATTGCTGTTTGTTGAGAACTTTCAGGAAATCTCTGAAACGAACCATAAAAGGTATTCAGAATTTCATCTTCTTGGGCAAGAGTGTCCTGGAATAGTCATGTTTACGTAGACAGTAAGTTGGATGGGCATAGATTGTTCTGGTTCTCAATACTTTGAAAGATAATATAGTTTTTATTTTAAACAGACAGGCTTTGTTGGGGTATGGTTTGTCATGAAATCCCACATGGCTGAGCTGCGACCATAAGCCATAATGTTTGGAGGATTTTGAGAATACAGTACATACACAACAGAGAGGGGAAAATACAGGATGACATAGGAGTCTTGGAATGCCACGCAAGGGGAGAAACCATCTAGCAGGAGGAAGAAATTAAGAAGGAATGATACTGGAGCTTAAACGCTGTTGTGTCTCAGAGAAGTGCTGGTGCATCTTCTTTAGGAAGCGGGAATGAAGGAGACCCTCGGATATCTGGGAATCTGAGGGTCGAAGGGACTGGAATTCCATTTCTCATCTGGAACTAGTCAGTCAGCCTTGTGTGTCATGCCAACAAGAGGCAACCCAAGTAGGCTAGGCAGAGGCTGCAGGCTTTGTCTGGAGAAGGGTTGAGGGTAACACCTCTGCCTCCCATGTTGGATTGGAACCAGAAAGTTGGAGGAGAGCTGAGAGCTGGCAGGATTGCCAGGACATCATCATGGCACTAGGTGAAGGGACTTCCTAGGGGAAGCTATAGATTGCTAATCCCAGGCCAGACACTGAATGGAGAACACAGCCGAGTGTCAGAGCATCATCCATGGAGAAAAGACATGGGGCTCCCAGATCAATTACTGAGCATTGCTTCTTCTGGGAGAGTAGGTGGTGAGGTGCAACAGTAAATGATGTATTTCAGTTATCTGTTACCACAAAATAATCTGCCTCAAAATGCTGGCTTAACTGCAAACCCATACAACCATTAGTTTTGCTCACAGATCTGTGCGAGGGGGTGACTGGGCTCAGCTCACCGATTCTTGCTCAGCTTCTCTGACTTGGCTGCAGATGTTAACTGGAGCTGGGGTTGCCATAAATATTTATTGGCTTGTTTTCTTTCTGGGCTGCGAAGACAGATAGATCTGCCCAAGCTTCTCTCTCTCTCTGCAGGCAGTCTTTCCATGGAGCAGCCCCCAGTCCCAGACTTGTTACATAGTGGCAGCACCTCAGAGAAAAGAAGGTGCTAGAAAACACCTTCACAAATTCAAGTGAAAAGGTAGTAAGAACACAAGAGGAAATTTGACCACAGCACAAAGAAAATTCTCTGGAATAAAAATCATGATCTTTGAATCTCAAAGTGTTGTAGATGAATGGAAGAGGATGGTGACTACTGAGACACGCACTGAAAGCTCAAGAGCGAGAATTTGGAACAAAATTGCAAAGAGAAGGAAATCCTGGAGAGAGAATTCAAGCAAGTTTGTACACAGATCTATGAGGCCTAGCCAATGAACAACAGCAGTTCTGGAAGACACAAGGAACAGAAGAAGGAGAGCTTATTTATAAACAAATATAAAAAGAAATTTATCTGAGCTGAGGAGAGAATTGAAGTGAAAGAAACCATTAGTCTGCAGAGTAAAACGTTCCGAGTAACAAGGAATATTAAGGAGAAAAGCCATATAATTCAGTATATCCTGGCACAATTTCATTTTTTTAAGATTTTATTTATTTATTTGAGGGAGAGCACAAGTGGGGAGGAGGAGCAGAAAGAGAGGCAGATGCCCTGCAGAGCAGGGAACCCGATGCAGGGCTCAATCCCAGGACCCTGGGATCATGACCTGAGCCGAAGGCAGATGCTTAACTGACTGAGCCACCCAGGTGCCCCTATCCTGGTATAATTTCTGAACTTAAGGGTAAAGAGAAAAATCATATATGCTGCAAGATAGAAAAAAAGGTTATGCGGAAAAAAGAATCACTGTCATTTGACTGTATTTTGGCAATACCGCGTATTAGAAGAAGTGGCAACACGTCTATATACATATCTAAGAGGAAAGCTCTGTGCTTGCGGAATCTCATATGCAGCCGGGATATTTTTCACCTGCCAAGGTGAAAGATGGAAATCTCCAGATTCGCAATAAGTCAGAGAAAGTACCTATGAGTAAAATAACGGAGAAAGAACTCTAAACAGACCCCAGAGTGATAAGCAATGGACAGTGATAGAATGAACGGGAATATGTGATGTGAGTGCTACATGAAGATCCTGAGGTAGAGGAGGCCTCCTCGCTGGGTGATAATCCGTAAGTAAAAATATCAAAATGTCCTCATAAACCCGGGAAGAGGGAAAGTAGATACATATGAAAGGTCTTGTCTTAGGGGATATAAGGAGGAAGAGAGAGAAGCGTCAGGGTCTGTGATCGGTACGGGGTCACCTGCTCGGAGGGGCTTCGTGCTTGACTTAACACTCTGCCGTTGCTGTCTTGAAATTATTAAATAACTTGGAACAAGGGACCCCACATTATCATTTTGCAGTGGGGCCTTAAAATGACAAAGCTGGTCCTGAATAGAGATCGTTAGCAGACTAAATTTAAATCCTGAATTGACCAAGTTGAAATCCAAGAGAGGCTGAGTTACTTTGAGGGGAAAAAGAAGATGTTTTTCCTGGTCAGCAGCGGTGGCTTCGAAACTTGGTTAAATTGAGAAATAGAGAAAAAAATGTTAGATGTTCATCCGCCAGCCCCTGCGGCGTTTACAGCTGATCGCATGCAAGCTCTTTGAGGGCAGAGATTCTAATGTCCGCATCTGTGTGTCCTCACGGGCCTTCTCACCGAGAAGCTGAATAAGGGCGGTCTGAAGGAGCCTCGCACAAGAGATCGAGTTTGAGAAACAGAAGACTTCTTAAATTAAAGCATTCTCTGTATTGAGGGCCAATAGTTTCTGGTGTTTTATTTGCACTGAAAAGATTTCAGGAACTGTCAGGCACTCTGCTGAAGGTTGCCAGGAAACACAGGAGAAATAAACCAGGGCTACTATTCACAATTGAGTAAGAGCTAGTCACCTCTCTCGAGGCGTCTCTTCCCATCTCTTGGGCAGACTTGCTCCTGTGTGTCCTCCCTCTCTAGCTTTCTAAGTTTTGCCTTGCTATAAATGCTCCTTATCCAACTTAAGGAACCCATTCATCACACCTGCCAAAGTGGGTCCCTCTGGGTTTTACTAGCCAGCTTCCACGTTCTTCTCTGGTACCGAACTTGATTTTGTTCTGGGAATCCTTCCCTACCCAGGATCAGGGTGGATGTAGCGCAGGTGAATCTGCTCTCTGCTTCCCTAGCTTGGTGACTGGGTGCCCCATGCTCTGTCATCCAAGCTGGAATGCTTTTGAGAGTGAAAGGGGGCACCGTTGATGACTACGCTGGGACAACAGGGATACAGGGACTCTTCCAGACAGACCTGGATGTGCGGTCACCCTAGTTCAGAGGGGCCACCTGACCCAAGGCCACCTGACCCAAGGCCCACCTGATTCCGAGCAGAATGAGCATCTGGGAATGCCAGGAAAAGGAGCAGCTCTCTCCCCGGAGACCATTAGGAAAGACAAACTCTTTCTCTGCCTGATGCCATGGGAGGGTGTCGGACTGGGAATTGCTAGTCTGTGTTGTCCTGCTGCTCCCTGAGGGTGACAAAGCCAACACACAGAGGGAGGCGGCAGGGGTGGGGTGGGGTGGGGTGGAATCCCAGGGAACCAGAGCTGGAGTTGCCACAGGTCCCTGATTTCCTCCACACCCTGTCCTCAGGAGAGTGCATTTCTGTCCTACCTTCACCTCCATACAGAAGCCTTCCCGTCAGCCCTGCTGACTCCTGAGCTGAGCTCTTAGGTGATATAGTCATTTTCCTACGGAATATTTCCTTTGGGAAGTCCCAGCATGATCTTAAAATAGACCACAAAGCTGTCCAGACACCAGCTCTGCGTCCTAAAATTCCATTTTTATCATTTGATCATTTGTTGAGTACTCATTTGTCCCATTCATTCAAGTTTCAAATCTTGGTGTCCTCATTCTCTTAGATCTTCCTTTATTGTGTGAGTTGCATCGATACATTATCTTCTCTAGATCCAGCTAAAATTTTCCCAAAACTTCTTTGAGATATGTCTTCCCTCCCATGCTTCCTCTTGACTGACTCCAAGCTTCAGATTATGTTGGCTCGTGTCAGACCCTCCTCACTAGCCTTCTGGCTTCCAGACTCTCTTCTTCCTCTAATGCAACGAATGCCTACTAATTTTTGTGGCATTTCCTTTTTGGTGCCCCACTGGCACAACTTAAAGGCTTTGCCAAATAATGATTTTTTAGATGCACAAAGTAAAATACATAAGATTACAAAATAAACCAATTGTATTAAAATATGGTTATTGAAATAGAACCCCTATTATATATATCTATATATAGTAGATATAGTTTTTCTACTATAGTAATATATGTGCTTCTTTATTAATGCCTCAGACAATAGGATCCAGTGGTAGATTCAGTAACAACTAAAATTTTAAAGCTGTAAGGAGTGTAAATGATATTTTTATATACCTGCAACAACTGTACTGGATATGAAGATATCCATAACTTTTATGCTGACAAATATACAGGTACTATTGGTACAACTGCAATCTAGTACCTACATTCAAGGTAGAAGAAAATGCCGCATTGCCATCAAAGATTAGTGTAAATAAAAGGTTTAGTTTTTTTTCTACCTAGGTACGTGGATCCCAGGTTAAGAGCCCCCACGTTAATCAATCCTGCATGTAACTGCCAGGTCAATTTCCTCCACCCAGTCTTTTCACTGTGTCACTTCCTTCTTCAATCCACTCTGGCTGTCTATTGCTCATGGGCCCCAAATCAAATGACTGGGCTTGGCATTCCGGAGCCATCGTGGTACTTGCCCCCCTACCTGTCCAGACTTTTCTGACACCATCATTCACCTTGGATTCTGCTCCCTAGCCAGGTGATTTCTTTGTTATCTTGAGAACACAAGAAGTACGCACCTCTGTGTTTTACCCAGGCTTCTATATTTTTTAGTGAAAGAAATATCACTTGCTTAAGCAAAAAAGGATCCGAGCATGAATGGATCCAGGTGTACAAATAACGCTTCCTGGTATCCTTCTCTCTAAATCTCTTGATTCTTCTTTTTTCATCACTGGCTTTAATTTCAAGTAAGATCCTTCATATTATGGAAAGACAGGACTGGAAATCCAGGTGTCCGTACATTTTTTTTCAGCTTACCAATCCTAACCAAAACAGAATCTCATTCTAAATGGTACCAAGAAAAGCCCTTGGAGTTCTAGCTGGGATGAAGCTGGGGTCCCTTCACTTTCCTTGAGTTGATTACTGTGATCACAGAGCTAGAATATTCTGAACAGATCTAGGGAATGTGCCAGTCCCGGGACTGACGATGTCAGCATACTCAAACCGCATGGACAGAACAAGGAAGGGGTGCACCCCAAAGAAAAATCAGGCTGCTGTTACCAACAGAATGGTTCCTAAGATGGGCAGGCAAAAACAGTAGATAATTTGCTACTTTCTTGGAGACTGGGTTCCAAATCTTTCCATAAAATATGTTCTTCCCCTTCATTTTTTTCCCTAGGCGAAGCCCTTCCTTCATTCACAGAAGGGTAGGTAGGACGGATAATTAATATCACTGAACATCTACTGTGTGCCAGGTGCTTTCTATCCATGTCCGAGGCTTAAAATTCAGAGTCCCCCCTCATAAGAACAGAGGTGGAATTCAATTAATTTCTCCATAATCAAACTCAACTTGTTCTTGGTGGTGGGGGGGGAGGGGGCTTGTCACATCAAGAGAACTCAGAGTCTTCTGGCTTCAAATTTAATTTCTTTTTGAGGTGGTACTCAATCAATTCAGGCTTTCAACTTAATTAATTCAGAGTCAAAATTCCCTTTCAAGGTTGATCTCCCTTCTTAGGGGTTCTCCCTTGCCCCCTTGTCTCCAGGATGCTGCCTGAGTGCAAGGGAAAGCAGGCTCAGCAGTATCACAGCTGCAAGGCAAGCGTGTAAGCCAGTGGCTGCCCCCACGGGCCTCAGCTGAGCTCACTCATGCTCGCTCAGGGCGAGTGGGCCTTCATTCCCGCTCCATGCTTGCTGTGTTGACTGCTGTCCGTGGGCCAAGCCATGGGCTGGCAGTCATGATGTCTGTGTACTTGACACCCTCTTTCCCCTGACCTCGGGCCCCTCTCAGTGTGTGGATCCCTCAGCCTTCTGCTGGGTCCCTCCGCCAGGACACGAGGAATTATGGATCTCTGTGGGAACCACAAATAGTATCTCAGGTGCTCTTGCTGCCTCCATTTCCCTTCCTACTCTACTGTGGGGTGCATTCTGAGGGGCTCCCAGTTCCCTCAGAACTACTGAAGTGACATTCAGCATGTTCTGAATTCATCTTACCTGGTTTTTCTAGCATCTCACAAACATCTCTAAACCACCTTCTCTATCAGACGGGAGGACCACACCTTACCTGTAATCTTGTCCTCTTCCACACACCCCTAGGCTTTTTTTAATCTCTTCCCTGAGTGGCAGCTGAGCTTCTCTCAGGACACATCCTCTTCCTCCATCCTCAGATCCTCTGAGTTTACAAGCTCTTAACCTCCAGAAGCAGAATCTTTTTTTTTTTTCTTTCACTCTCAAAAAGTCACAGATTCTACAAAAGGAAAGTCCTAGCATGCTTTGGGAATCCAGTTTGAATGTCCCAAGCTGACCATCTAGTGTTCTGCTCCTATCTGAGTTCTGTTGTCCTCCTGAAGGGATGGATGCTCACGCTTCCAGCTGGAGAGCAACAGCTCAATAGAAACGACCCGTATTAGTCTCTTGTCACTGCTGTCACAAACTGCCACAAGCTTAGTGACTTAAAATAATGCATCTTCAGACCTGTAAGGCAAGGAGGCCAAAATGGCTTTTATTAGACTGGAACCTACGTGTCTGCAGGGCTGCATTCCTTCTAGAGGCTGTTGGGGAGACTCTGTTTCCCTGCCTTCATCAGCTTCTAGAGGCTGTCTGTACTCCTTGGCTTGGGGTCCTGCATCCCTCCCATTTCTGTTTCTGTCTTCACATCTCCTCCTCAGACTCTGTCTTCTTGCTTCCCCCTTATAGGGACCTCTGTGTTTACATTGGGCTCACCTGGGACACCCAGGATAATTTCCCCATTTCAAGACCCTTGATTACATCTTCAAAGCCCTTTTTACCATATAAGGTAACACTGTTACAAATTTCAGGGATTATGATGTGGGCATCTGTAGGGACCATTATTCAGCCTTCCACACTACTGACAATGAAAAAAAGTTTATATTAAAAAAATATTGCAAGGTATTACCTTGCTCTATGTTCTAGTTCCTTATATCCTCCTAACAACCCTATGCATCGAGTGCTACTATTCTCCTTTGACAGAAGAAATTAAAGTGAAGTTTGGGCCAGTAATTGTCTGACTCCAAAGCCAGTATTCTCTCCACAACCTCACTAAGGGTCCTTCTTCCTTCACAAGGCAACCCCAGCCCACAGCAAATTTTCTTTTAACCCAAATCACCAGACCATATCTTCATGTGGCAACTTTCCATTTGATTGTATACTGTTTGGAGTATAAGCAGAGTATAGTGTGTGCATGCGTGTGTGTGTGTGTGTGTGTGTGTGTGTGTGTGTGTGTAAGCCTTTCCTACCAGACAGAATCATAAATGCCTAAGCTGGGATGAGATCTATTGCCTCTTTTGAGCTGCTACTCCAATAGAGTCACCATGAGTTGGCCACACAGCAAAAATGTCATAAAAACTCGCTGATTTGATAGTTGGTACTAGAATCTGCATCATCCAGTCAGCCAGCTAAAATGTATTGAGTTCCTATGGTATGGTAGGCCCTGGGCCTACCTGAGAGACAGAAGTAAAAAACATACTCCCCGTGCTGAAGATATCCACAGTCTGATGTACCTATTGTTCCTCTCCCATGGAACACCAGACCACGAGCCATACCCTGTTGGACACTATGTGTCAGTTATTAAATCCTCACCGAATTCTGAAATTTAGAGGTGAGCTTTTTCACCCTTTGGTCCCTTTGCTTCTCTTCCTGTGACTCTCTCCTTATTTCTCAGACCATTCTCATGGACAGCTGCATTCCAATTTCGGATTAACCAAATAAAAGAGCTATTTGGTGGTTCCATTCATAATAAGATAGACACATGAAGCCTGCCACCATACCAGGAGAGGAAATTGTCCAACCTGATCATTAAGGACCTTGGGGTTTTAGGTAATTCAGTATTTAGGTTTCCCTATAAGGTTGTTTTCCTCCAACAATAGCCTACTGAGGGTGAGGCATTCAGTAGGGGGCTTTATGTACAATATCTCATTCATTCTTTCTGAGTATCTCTAAAAATGTAAGTATAATTTTCCCCATGTCCCACAGATTGGGAAATGGATCTCATAGAGGTTAAGTAACTTGACTGAGGTAAAACAGCCAGGCTATGGTGAAGGACATTTTCATATCCTAGTCTCTTCATTTCTCCAAAGCCTACATTGCTCTGATTCAGGAATACACCACGGGGTCTGGCTGGAGGCACTGAAGGATGGCCCTACTGGCGTTTCCTTTGGTTCCCTAAACTACATTCCTTGGACCAATGGTCTGTGAGATATAAGTAACATCCATACCACTTTCACTCTCCCCAAATAGGTTCTGTAGTCAAATAACTTTTGGATATGCCACTTTCCCTGGTCTTAGAGAATTATCATAAATTAGCATACTGAAGACCTAAAAAGCCCATTAGTGGAGACAACTTAGGTCAAGCCTACTTTTCCCACATGTATTTCATAATTGTAATGCTGTATTTACAAGAAACATTGCTTCAACTTCTGCGGGAACATATGTGTTCGGGGAACATCCACTTAGCACGTAGGCCGTGCCCAGCTTTGAAGGGAATGCAAGAAAAGTAGAAAGAGACAAAGCCAAAGGAAAGAACCATTTGCTGTTTCCTCCTTTGAAAACAGGCAGATGTCACCAAAGATGCCCAAAGGCGGTGAAAACCTCCCACTCTCTCCTGCGCAATCCTTAGGGAGGGAGCATGTGGGTCACAGACTGCTTATGGAATCATTATTACAATTATAAGCATTAAGGAGTGCACTCTCAGTCGATTAGCTGATGCTGCAGAGAATACACTGCAATAATATCACTAGCCTGATTTTCTGGGTCGAGGAGAGCCAAGGAATGGGAAAGAGCCTCTCCCTCCACTTCCTGGAATCTTGTGTGTTTGCCTTCAGCGAATACACCTCAAGATACAATTTTAAATTAAAAAACAAGAAAGTGTATTGGATTAATTCATCATGGCTGGTTTTCTACCTGGAGCAAAATCGACTTTCTAAGCCACCCATCCAAGCTTGCACGGGAAAATGGCACAAAACCCGGGCTGGAGTTTTCACAACACAGTAGCTCCCTGGCAAGTCAGAAATCAAGGGCTGAGGAGTCTGAGGAAGAGCAAGGCAGAGCCTGGGCTTCTCAGAGGCACCTGCCCCCCATCTCCTAGGTTAACAGGGCTGCCCTGTTCTTGCTGCGCTGTTTTAGCTGCTGATTTTATTGTGTGTTGCTGGCGGATTTTAAGTGGAAAATGCTATGTGGTTAATTATACAGCTAATGAGCTCTGGGGAGTTTACTTTCAGATTCCCTTAATCTAGGTGACAAGTGGAGAAAGTGCCACATAACATCTTCTGCCCTTAGGGAGTGAGTTAAACAGAGTGAAAGTCAGATTTTGAAATGTAGCACATTCATAAGAGGAGCATCTGGAGTTCTTAGATTTCTTGCATCAGGTATATCAGTAATGCCTTGCCCTCTTTCTGCAAAGGCCTTTTGTGGAGAGTGGGTTTCCCTGCCTTGGTTATATTCTTTTACACTTTTCTTCACGGTGGCACAGCTGTACCTGAAGGGGAGAAAAGAGGTTGACATTTTACTAGCATCATTTCTTCCCGGTCTTTTTTTTTTTTTTTTTTTTAAATGTTTTTTTTTTTTTTTTTAAAGATTTTATTTATTTATTTGAGAGAGAGAATGAGATACAGAGAGCATGAGAGGGGGGAGGGTCAGAGGGAGAAGCAGACTCCCTGCTGAGCAGGGAGCCCGATGTGGGACTCGATCCCGGGACTCCAGGATCATGACCTGAGCCGAAGGCAGTCGCTTAACCAACTGAGCCACCCAGGCGCCCCTCTTCCCGGTCTTTTGATGGGTCCTACAAGCCTGCAGAAATTCCAGAGCCATCCATGGTGGGTCTGTGTCCCACCAAACAGATGTTAAATGTAACCAACTTTTAAGCACCCTTTCTTAGGAAGCCAGAAGCAATTTTCCACAATAAATGAGAAACCAAAAAAGTGGAAGGTTGGGCAGTAAGGCAAACTGACAATCCCACACAGGAGTGCAGTGCAGGAAAACCCCAGGATGAAAATGAGGGGAGGCTCTGGGGATGACAACTGTGTGGTGGACCTAGAGGACAAGACAAAAAGCTCTAGCAGGGAGAGTTTAAAAAGGACCGATAGATCACTGGATATGTTTCCCTGTGGAAAAATGAACTGGGAGGCTATAGGATGGTCTAGAACAGCTAGCAATAGCTATAGAGAAAATGAAGTAAATGAAAAAAGTAAGGCAACTATGAAATCCAGATAAAATGAAAAGTTATACAAGAAAGGAAACATTGATGGTATACTTCTTATACTACTTATAATAGAAGTATAGTGAGATGAAGGACCTGTAAGTGGAGGGGTAGAGGTTATAAGAAAACTAAATATTTACCTGCTATTATAAGTCATCAGTAGATAATTTCTAAAACTGGCAAATGAAGAAATAACAATAAAATATATGCTTTGGTTAGCTGTGAAAAAGAGAAAGATGAACTAACAATGAATTAAACCAGACAAAAGTTTTTATTTCTCTCTCACTCGATATAGACAGACAGTCCAGGGTGGTGGTGATAGTTTTACTCCATAAAATCCTCAGTATAATCCAGTCTCTTATACCATTGTTCTGATGGGATAGGCTTCCATTCTCAAGTTAACCTCATGGTTCAGTGTGGCTGCTTAGGTTCCAGCCATTATGTCTGAATTCTAGCCATCAAGAAGGAAGAAAGAATGAAGAAGAAAGCAGTCAAAGGATATGTTTCAGCTGTCTTTTAAGGAAGTCTCCTGAAAGTTATGTATATTACTTTTACATACCTTTGACCTGGATTTCGTTGCATAACTATATATAATTAAAAGGAGGACTTGAAAAAATATTTTTTATTCTGGAAATCATGAACTCTGCTAAAAATTCGGGTATGTATCACTATGGGAGAATGGGAAAACAGATATAGAAGAAATGGCCATTTTTTTCTACACATATTATTTAGAAATATGGGAGTAAATTCCGGAAATATCTAAATGTATTGGAATTAGTTACAGATTGGAAAATGAGGCTTTTGGATGGGGAAGGGTGGTGCATATTATTGCTATATTTTGTTACAAAATTTTGGAACCTTTATCTCTTAACTTTTTAAGAAATTATATGTATTGTATTATATTGATAAATAAGTTAAAAGAAACAATAGGGGTCCCTGGCATGTGGGTGTGATAGCAGGCCCTGCAGGTTGGGAGAATGTTTCTCTCCATTTTTTCCTCGCCTTTATCCCCTGCTCATTTCTAAACATAAGGTGAATCTGGTGTTCTTAAGTTTCATTGCAAATTGAAAAATTATGATTCCAAATTACAGAGAGAGAATAATTGGGCTTATATGGTCTTTCCTCTACTCTACTTTTCTTGTTTACCTATGAATACAAAGAAAATCTTCCCGGGGCACCTGGGTGGCTCAGTCAGTGAAGTGTCTGCCTTTGGCTCAGGTCAAGATCCCAGGGTCCTGGGATCAAGTCTGGCATCAGACTCCTTGCTTGGCGGGGAGCCCGCTTCTCCCTCTGCCTGCCACTCCTCCTGCTTATGCTCTCTCTCTCTCTCTGTTAAATAAATAAAATAAAATCTTAAAAAAAAAGAAAATCTTCCCAATAGACATCAGAAGCAATTATGATGGCAATAAACAAGTGACACATCTCAGAGGCTTAAATAAGCTTTGTTTAAATAAGATCCACCTCCTTTTGGAAAGCTAAGCATCTTTCTACTGTGGCTTTCCTCTTAATTCATAGCCTTTTAAACTGTAAAAAACAATGAAGTTTTAATCTGGAGGTTCTGATTTCACCAGTCCAGATAATAACTCATGCCAGATTTATCTTCCCAGCTTCTTTGCTGGTAAATGTTTCCCTGTTTCCAAATTCATATCCACCCCTGACTTAGAGAATGTCCCGTTGATTCTAGCTTTCTTGTCTCGGTGAATGGAAGTGCATGTCATGAATCCTCAATTCATCTGCTATGTGAAAATGATCCACAGCCACAGAGAAGAAAATAGAATGTTAGATGAGAGAAACACAGTGCAAGTCCCAAGTAAGTGCCTGGGGGGTAGTGATCGAAATAATATCAATAAAATTATTATTGACTGTGTAATCATTATTTAATTGAAGTTCAATTTACTGTGGTTGGATTTACCGAATAGTAGGCTGGATTTTTTACAGGTCATCTCTGATGATGGACAACTCTGCAAGGCAGGTATTACCATCATCCTGACTTTAGAGATAATGAAGTAACTCAGACGTGTCATATCTACACCAAGGTGTAACAATGAATCATGGGGTTTAACTCGGGACTGTCTGACTTCAAAATCCTTGCTCTTTGTTTTTGTTTGTTTGTTTGTTTTTAAGATTTATTTATTTATTCGGCATGGGGAAGAGGGGCAGAGGGAGAGGGAGAGAAAAACTCTAAGCAGACTCCCCGCTGAGCTCCATCTCACAACTCTGAGATCACCACCCGAGCAGAAACCCAAGAGTCCCAGAGCAGAAACCTGAGTCCCATGCTAAACGGACTGGGCCACCCAGGCACCCCAAAGTCCTTGCTCTTTGGATGGCATGACTTTGAATTTCTGGTGGCTACCCCATCCTAGGTCCAGGTGTCCAGTATGTTCTGGACATGTCTTAGGTGCTATGTTAGCTTCAATGAAGAACATATAACTGGACCACACAGAATTCATAGTGCTCACTTTCCCTGTTAGAAGTGCCCTGGTTCTGTTGATCAACTATTCCGTTATTGTAGGGATGCTGGCAGTGCCCTATGCATATCCTCTCACCCTTACCATCTCAGTGTGCACCATCTGATTTCAAACGTCCAGCACCTGCATTTCTTTCATCTGGAGCTGTCGTCACTGGCTTTGCTAACAGGCCAGAAAAACTGGAGTTAATCCCACCTGGGAGCTGCTCTCTAGCAACGACAGCTGGCACCTGGTGTATCAATACGCCAACTCCCTCGCCCCTTTTGTGGGATAACTGAGGTGTGTGTCCTATCCTGGCTCCTCCACTCCCCACAGGATTAAGCTATAGTTGTCCACAGCGGTAACTGACTGGATAATGAGCCTTTTATTGGCTGCTTCTCTTCCCCTGTCCCTGTTTTCACACCCCTATGGTGTTTCCCATAGCTTCCAAATAATGTATTTGCATTCAGATTCTTGTCTCAGCGCTTCCTTGTGGCATTAATTCAAACTGAAACAACCTTCTTATCTATAGAAAAGTTGAGGACTGGGTGGTTTGGCTTAAAGTACAAACTTCATGGGTGAAGTGAGACTTGAACTTGACCTTGACGCATGGATAGGATTTGGGTAACAGGTGGGGAGGAGAGAACAGCACAGGTGAAGGTGGCCAGATGTGCAGGGGGGCAGGTGAGGAAATGGGGTGCAGATTGAGGGTGGACTTTGGTTCTGGATGATGAGGTCAGACTGTAATGCAGGAAAAGGGGCACAGTCAGCAGGGAACAGAGCACTAGCACAGATGTTTAAGCATGTTGGACCCACTATTTTTGGAGGCTGTGTCTGGCCGGGAGCAGGCAGATAGGAAGAGGAAGGAGAGTGCTGAGTCAGAGAAGCCGGTGGGAAAATGTCCATGTGATGGAAATAGGAAGAAGCCTGCACCTAAAGTGGAGGCAAAAATATAGTGAGGAAGGGTGGTTGTGAGTCATTTCAAAGGAGAATCCATTGTATTTAGTGGCTGACTAGCTACAAAGGATGCGCGAGATGAGTCAGTGGCGACTGCTCTCCTCAGCCCACAAACCCTACCCCTCAAGCTGTGAGCAACACTAATGACAGGCGGGTGCCGCTGACAGAAACCAATTCCCTCCCATGTTAAAGTGCACTCGGTGTCTAGCTCTCTCTACTTCTCCTTCCAAAGGCCACGCTGAGCTCCTGTTGAAAGGTGGCTACTATCTAGAGTGCACCTTTCTTTAATTAACTGAAACGACGCTGAAGAGCTTAGGCTGGGGTCAGACTGAGCAGAGCTCATCTCACTACTATTTCCCAGGTGTGTGGCCCTGAGCAAGCTTAGTAATGTCCTGAGCCTCGGTTTCCTTAGCTTTTCAATGCGGATAATAGTTAGGAGTTTTTCCTTTATGATGGTGCTTTGAGGATTTAATGAGATAATACGTAGAAATGGTCAACACAGTGTGTGGCACCCCAGTAAGTGCTCAGGAAATGATGTCGATTATTCTTATCAAGGTAGGCTGAACTGTCTTGCCCTTGCAATGGCCATAAGAAAGAGGACTATTAAAGTAAAAAAAAAAATCTAGCTCTATCTATATCAATATCTGTATCTAAATAGCTATCTCTATTGTGAAAAATAATTTTCCCTCTACTCTTCTAGGTTCTTGACTGAGAAACCCATATAATAAAAGGCAGATTAACAGGAGAAAAACAGAATTTTAATAACATGTATACTTCCTGTATACGTGGGAGATACCCAGGAAAACTCAGTAGCTCCCAGACATGGCCCAAGCCACCACCTTAAATACCATCTCCAGCTAAAGGCAGAAGAACATACTGAAGGGTTGAGGAGGCCAGTTATGGGAGGTGACCGGGAAAAACACAGAAAACAAGGTTAAGTTTGTTATGCAGATTTAAGTCCTTGCTTCTCTGTTGATAAGAGTTTCTAGAGATTTAGAGTCATCCTCCTCTTCCTGGTACGGAGAGGGAAACACTCCTCTTACACATGAAGATTTCCCTTATGTGAATGTCCCTCACAAAAGAATAATTTCTATTCAGTTTTCAGAGCTTCACCTGTGTCTGCTCTTTCTTAAAAATAATCAGCCTAAAACAATTCTTATACCAAAGGGGCATATTTAGGGATGGTATATTCTGCTCCCCTTAACTACCTATCCATCTAAGGCCTAGAAACAGATAATACTGTTCAGGATTCTGCAGGAAGCTTGGCATTAGGATTGTGGATGAAGAAACAATCTTCTCAGCTCTGGACAATTTTTTCATCTCTAGATAACTACAATATTGGGGGAGTTTCTATTCTATTCTTTGTGCCAGAGATCATATCCCATTTCATGGATGGCTTTAGGTCAATAAGTAGGTCTATTTTTTGCTCTGCAAAAGACTTCCAAACACAATTCATTTCAAACAAAAGTCACCACCCACCTCGCCTCCCTTTCATGCTCCTGACCATGGAAATGGTCCGGCACACATAGAACTCCAGCCCCGCTCAGCTGCTCAGTGGGAGGGAGGGGGGGTGGCGATGTGAATTCTTAAACACAGACCTGCGCTAAAAAGGCACAGTTGTCTTGTAGGGCAAGGATGACAAAGGGAATGCACCCTCTTTCATTCTGTTCTCAAGTCCCTGCTGGCTGATTCTTCAGCTGGCCAATTCATAATGCAGCATTTCGAGAGCGGTTATTTAGTCTGAAAAAAGCCTCTGAATTGACCAGGATGTCTTCACGTGGCATCTTTCTTGGGCTTTCTCGGTGTGCCTGAGGCTTTCTGTTAATCCGGGACTGATTCTTAGGTAAGCCGTTAACTGGGCCTTCTCTCTCCCGGCCTCACACCTGCCTGGCTCCGGTTCCCATTGTTGCCCCGTGCACACACTGCAGGCACTAGGGAGGCTGGACGTGAGCTTGCGCACAGATCCTTGGCTCTCCTCTGGTCATCAGAGGGGGCCACATGCCGCAGCTCTCAAGCTGACCTCCTGTGACTAACGTCTCCCATCGGATCAAACTGCATGATTTCAGGTACTTAACAGAAATCCCCGAGTGCTGGAAAGGCCTCTCCTAAACCTCCTCAGTATCAAAATGGCAAAACCCTGAACGGACAGCTCATCTCTGTTTTCAGGGGCTTAGGCCTTCGGCTGAACTGGGGAAGAGCAGATTTCATTAATCCACCCCGTCTGGCTTCTTCAGGGCAGGACTCTGTCCACTGACAGTAACAGCTTGCACGTGTGTAGCTGCCTGGGCGAGGCTTCCGGGGGGAGATGGGGAGTTTGGAGAGAAGGAGATACACATCTTTTAATAAACGCTGAAATGTTAAAATGCAAAAGAGGAGAAAAAAAATCATTTTGTTTCAGTCAGGTGCCAGCATTGGGTCCTTATAGAATGGAATGATTTGAGGATTTGGTTTCCTTCTCTAGAAAAGAGCTGGAAAGCTCCTGAATGTGGGGGCACACTTTAGTCTGGTGATGGGTATTAAGGAGGGCACGTTCTGCATGGAGCACTGGGTGTTATACGCAAATAATGAATCATGGAACACTACATCAAAAACTAATGATGTGATGTATGGCGATTAACATAACATAATTAAAAAAAAAAAAAAATCCCAGCCCCTTGCTTCTAGGCAGGATGAGCGTGGTGTGATTTACTTCCCAGAGCTCACTGTGGGATTGGTTGAGACTACTCTTCATCTAAAAGCACAATTTTGCTTAGACTTTTCATCTGCCTTATCCTGCATCCCTTGTTTCCCTCCGAGTTTCACCTGAGAGTGCTCCCTCACTAAATCACGGGCCTAAGAATCCCTGTCTCAGGCTCTGCATCTGCAGAACCCAACCCAAGACACCTGGCTTATCCTGGAGGCAGGTCGAGAGCTGGTTGGCTTCTTTGTCAGAGGTAGTATGAAGTAGTGCTCTCCCTTCTCTCTCCCACAGTGCCCTCTGAGCAGATTCCAACTTAATTGTGGCAGGCAAAGGTTTCTCGTAGGATATAGCTTCCCTGACTATGATCCTCTTAAATTAAAAACATGTTTTTTTAAAGACTTATTTATTTATTTCAGAGAGAGAGGGAGAGAGGGAGAGAGAGAGCATGCATGAGTGGGAGAGCCAGAGGGAGAGGAGTGAGAATCCCAAGCAGTCTCCGAGTTGAGCACGGAGCCCGACACCAGGATTGATCTCATAACCCTGAGATCATGACCTGAGCCAAAACCAAGAGTGGGAGGCTTAACTGACTGAGCCACCCAGGCACCCCTTAACTAAAAAATTAAAAGGAAAAAATCTTCACTGCCTATGAGCTAGATTTCCGCTGAACTTTTTCGTAAGAATGCTTTGTCAGTATGGCATGGGATTCTTAGAAGTTTTCTACTAATAAGAAAGTGACTCTCCTCCCCCAATATACTTCCACAATTACCCAAGTACTCCAGAAAATTACACTTTTGATGTTCATTCCATGTGTTTCACTTCTTTCTGCCAAAATCATGACTTTGAAACTCTTGAGTTTCCTCTTAGAACTAATTATCATAGTTCCTCTAAGTGTATTAGAGTGTCCTTTCCTTTCCAAAAATTCTATCCATATAAATATTCCAAAAAATGAATACTTTTTATTTCATTTTTGTAGGGCTTTTATTCTGAATGGTTTAATTTAACACTAGTGAGAGGGAACTTGAGCACATGAATGGAAGATCCTGGTAGAAAGTATAAGAATTCCAGGGCAATGGATTTCTCTAGTATTATCCCCTCTGTATTATTCTGTCTCTTGGTCCAAAGGAAATGTCTTAGACTGGGCTCCTTTTGTAGAAGCACACCCTGAGAAAAGAATTTATGTGCAAATGACTTATTAAGGAAGTCCTAGGAGGAGGAGTAGGAAGGCAGTGGGAGCATAAACAGGGGTGGGGTGGAAACTGACATTTCTGCTTTTTTTCTATGTGGGCAAAACAGCTCCAACAGCCTGAAGAGGTGTCTGAAATCAGTCACAGTTGCAGCGTGTTCAAAGTCAACTGAATCAGAACCTGGGAGAAGGACACACAGAAACAGTAAAAGGACCCCCCCCCCCCCCACAACAAGGGGATCTGGGTGGAGCCCTGAAAGAATCCACTTCAGGGAGGAAACTACACAGAGGAGTAGGATATTTGGTCCAAACAGATCTGAATTTGAGGCATTGAGGCCAAAGAATATGCTCTGTGCTACATTCCAGCCACCATATTGCTGTACGCCAACTGTCAGATGTCCCAGCCCACCCTGCTTGCTCTATGGTGACAATGGTCAAACTCCTTCGGGGCCTATTGTTAGACAGTTCTGAGTTAATCAGGTTTTTATACAGTCAGCTGGGGTTGGGTAAATCAAACCTATTGTGGGCATGTATTCTGATAACTGTGGATGTCAACGTCGGTGCGAGCGGCTGAAGGTTCATGAAGCTGTGAACTAAAGGGAATCAGGTCATGCCATCCCCAAATCTGCTTTGGCATGTTGATTATTTTGAACTGCAGGCACTTGAGAAACAGCAGATACAGGAAGGGCTCTCTGCCCTCACCCTTTCTACCTAAAAGCAGACATAGAATTTCCTGTGAGAAAGGTACCCCACCTGTACCAGGAAGATAAGAACACTCTTATCTCCAGAGACTGGGAGTTAAAGTCCAAATGGACATGTACAAACAAACCTACCAAACTAATCCTTCCCTTCCTTTAGTTTCCCCTGCGTACTTCCTAGTGACCACTCCACTATTTCCTCCATCCAGCCCAAGCCCTTCTGTCTTGTGACATTCCTTCAATTTATTGTTCTTTATGTAAAAAGGGCTATAAGCTTTTGAGCCTAATAGCTTCTTCAGGTCTTTGTTTTCCTTCTGAAAGCTCTCATGTACACCTAAACATTTTAAATCAACATGTATCCTGTATGCTTTCCTCCTGCTAATCTGTCTTATGTCATTTTAATTCTTAGGCCAACCACAGAACCCAAGAGGGTAGAAGGAAGTTGTTTTTCCCCTACAGAACTCAAGGAGCAAAACCAGCAGATCATCATCTCCTAGCAGTGCTTTGAGGGTTGGTTTACAAATCTCCATGGATACAGCAAGCAGAGCAGGTGCATGATTCCTGAAAAGTATGGTTTTGTGGCCACCCCCTGGAGTGCATGGTAGATTCTCAAACAATCTTTCTGGGACTTGAAGCAGGTGAGCACAGATAAGAGAGGACAAAATGGCCCTGTTGCTGTGAAGATGGAAAACCGGAAATAAGTCCACGTGTGATAGGTTGCTGATAGGGAAATTTCCTTTGTCCCAGAATGTTACCTGTGGAGCAAATCTGAAAACAATGGTACCCCACATTCTGAAGAGCTGCAAGAGAGTAACATAGGGGACCCAGGTAGGTTTGCCAGAATCTGCAAATAAAAATATAGGAGAGCCATTTAAGTTTAAATTCCAGATAAACAATAAATTACTTTTAGTATTACTAAATGTTGCAGCACACTGAAAAATTATTTATTAAGTATGTCCCATGCAATATTTAGGACATAATCTTACAGAAGCAATTTGTTTTCTTATCTGAAATGTAAATTTAACTGGCAGTCCTGTAGTTTATCTGGCAACCTCAGGTCCAACACTTGCAATCCAGGGCTTATCAAAATGTGGCAGGAGCAACTCCTCTCTCACCTGTTGGCAGCCCAGCCCCACTGCCCGGCCTATCTACATACTGAGAAGACTGGGGGAGGAGAGGGTCAGTGTGTAGAGAGAGCATTCTGGGGAGTGAGGTTGTCCTTTTCCTGTCCCACAGAAGAGGGAGCGACAGTTGTGTTTTTCTGTCTTAAAGCAAGAAAGATGCAAAATCTTTGAGGACACTTGTAAAGATTAGAGGTATATGCCCCGCAAGGAGAGGAGATCTTGATTCTCTGATTGGATAGACTCTCAACTGATTAGCCCCTGTGCCCATGGAGCAGGGGAGACAGAGTGAGGAGGAAGAAGGTGGGGAGGCAGGGGAGGGTGCTCCCACCATTCGGCTTGGCAAAGATGAGCCCAAGCATCTAGAGGATGCTGCACAAGGTAGCTGGGCTTGAGCTCCTGTTCTGATAAACCCCCTGGAGGGATGCTTCCTGGGCAAGGAGAGCCTACCAGCAGAGGCCATTGGGAATGCCACTGGGCAGAGGCTGGGGGGCGATAGAGCTGGACTCCCACTTCAGGGAACTGTGGGATAGGGAGAAATCTCAAGGCTCTGTGATAACTTACCCTCTGTGCTTACCAGCACTTGGAGGCCTAACCCAACGTCTCAAGGTCCTGAGGGCTAGAAGGTGAAGACCAGAGAAGCAGCCACATCCAGGGAGAAGAGGCAGGTCTCCATGGCCAAGGAAGTAATTATGTTTCTGCTCTGCCTGTCTCCTCCGGCTCCACCTGCTCCTCAATCTCGGAAGAGGTGGAGCCTAGGCCGGAGGGAGAGTGGTGTGTGTAAGCCCCCCACCCAGCACACACACTGCATCTTCAGCCGTAAGTCTAATTGGGGAGAGGGGGCGGAGAGCTTTGAGGCGCCCATAAGATTAACTTTTAAAACTGGCCCAAACCAATTTTAATAATGAAAGTTGACGAAATACTTTGGAATCTCCCCAAGATGTTGTAAAGAGAAAACGTGGATTTGATAAAGTGGGGATAAAAGCAGAGATGGGAAGGAAAAGAACTCTTTTATGTCTAACTCCGAGGGGCATAAAAACGCTCATAAACCAATATCATCTAGCAAAGCGGGATCCAAAAAGGGCAGATTCCCCTGGTGATGTGACAGCTGGGGCTCTGGGACGGGATACCCACGGAGGGGATGTGGTCTGGTCGCCCTTGCCTGCGGCACTGCTGGATGAGCGGGAAGGGAGAGGCACTCCTCCCAGGCTGGAGACACCCGGTCAAGTCTCCTTCCAAAACACAGCCCAGCGCAGGGAGGGGAGGAGCCCCCCGAGACCACGCCCCCAGACTGAGCCGTGGGGGGGGGGGGGGGGGGGGGGCTTCTCGATTTGAACGTGTGTGTAAATAACTGAACTATCACGGGTGGCTTTTAAATGAGGATTATAGCCAACAAAAGTTTAAGTTGGTAAACTGCACCGGTTATCATTTAAATCCTCTCTCACTGATATTGGGATAATTTCTGCTTATATGCAATACCACTGAGTATATGCATATGAAAATACATTCACGTAAAAATGCCTTTGGTATGATGGATTCTGCGATTCTCCTCCATTCTGATTGCATTCTTATGAATAAAAGTTCCTCGGTGAAAACCCAGCCGACAGCTGTGCTGATGATGTACGAGGCAGGGATGGACCCCGTTCTCATTCTCACGCTTGGGACTGCCCCTCAGGGCTTAGTGAGGTAAGAACTTGCCTATGTCGGTGAAATGGGAAGCCCTCACGCAGGGGTTGCTGCTTGGAAGCGGATCTGATTAAGAAGGCAGACCCCATTTTTCCATAGTCAATTCCAGCTGACAATCTTTGCTCTAAGCTCTACTTTCTTTGGTCCCTTTCACCAAGTCAGACACAATGCCTTGCGGGTTTTTTTTTTTTTTTTTTTTTTTTTTTTTTTGCAGAAGCATTTTTCCAGCTTGCTAATCCACGACTTTTAAAATGAAAAGGTTAGTAAATAATTTT